>NW_025745989.1:192500-205492 GCF_021184085.1 Oncorhynchus gorbuscha | reverse complement strand
AGAGGTTATAACTGTCTGGACATGGTAGAGAAGACAGAGATTATAACTGTCTGGACATGGTAGAGAAGACAGAAGTTATAACTGTCTGGACATGGTAGAGAAGACAGAAGTTATAACTGTCTGGACATGGTAGAGAAGACAGGAGTTATAACTGTCTGGACATGGTAGAGAAGACAGAGATTATAACTGTCTGGACATGGTAGAGAAGACAGAAGTTATAACTGTCTGGACATGGTAGAGAAGACAGAGGTTATAACTGTCTGGACATGGTAGAGAAGACAGAAGTTATAACTGTCTGGACATGGTAGAGAAGACAGAGGTTATAACTGTCTGGACATGGTAGAGAAGACAGAAGTTATAACTGTCTGGACATGGTAGAGAAGACAAAGGTTATAACTGGACATGGTAGAGAAGACAGAGGTTATAACTGTCTGGACATGGTAGAGAAGTGGTATATGTCTGTAATGGTATATGTCCAGTCTAAAGATGACTCATCATTATCCTGTAATGGTATATGTCCAGTCTAAAGATGACTCATCATTATCCTGTAATGGTATATGTCCAGTCTAAAGATGACTCATCATTATCCTGTAATGGTATATGTCCAGTCTAAAGATGACTCATCATTATCCTGTAGTGGTATATGTCCAGTCTAAAGATGACTCATCATTATCCTGTAGTGGTATATGTCCAGTCTAAAGATGACTCATCATTATCCTGTAATGGTATATGTCCAGTCTAAAGATGACTCATCATTATCCTGTAATGGTATATGTCCAGTCTAAAGATGACTCATCATTATCCTGTAATGGTATATGTCCAGTCTAAAGATGACTCATCATTATCCTGTAATGGTATATGTCCAGTCTAAAGATGACTCATCATTATCCTGTAATGGTATATGTCCAGTCTAAAGATGACTCATCATTATCCTGTAATGGTATATGTCCAGTCTAAAGATGACTCATCATTATCCTGTAGTGGTATATGTCCAGTCTAAAGATGACTCATCATTATCCTGTAATGGTATATGTCCAGTCTAAAGATGACTCATCATTATCCTGTAATGGTATATGTCCAGTCTAAAGATGACTCATCATTATCCTGTAATGGTAACTGCACTGTTGGAGTTAGGAACACGAAGCATTTCGCTACACCCTCCTCAACAACAACATCTGCTAAATGTTTGTATTTGCCAGTTTAAATTTGATTTGATTTTAATTCGGTTCCGTAGTCCTTCGATTGGGCTTCAAATCATTCCCAGAATCCACCAGAACAGTGCTTGTATTTAGAGTAAGACTGGCATATTTGGAAGCCTCGGCATCATCGTCATCATCCTGACATGGTCCGTATCCCAAATGGAGCACCATTCCTTATATAGTGCACTACCCATAGGGCTCTGGTCTAAAGTAGTGCACTACCCATTGGGCTCTGGTCTAAAGTAGTGCACTACCCATAGGGCTCTGGTCTAAAGTAGTGCACTACCCATAGGGCTCTGGTCTAAAGTAGTGCACTACCCATAGGGCTCTGGTCTAAAGTAGTGCACTACCCATAGGGCTCTGGTCTAAAGTAGTGCACTACCCATAGGGCTCTGGTCAAAAGTAGTGCACTTCCCATAGGGCTCTGGTCAAAAGTAGTGCACTACCCATAGGTCTCTGGTCAAAAGTAGTGCACTACCCATAGGGCTCTGGTCTAAAGTAGTGCACTACCCATAGGGCTCTGGTCTAAAGTAGTGCACTACCCATAGGGCTCTGGTCTAAAGTAGTGCACTACCCATAGGGCTCTGGTCTAAAGTAGTGCACTACCCATAGGGCTCTGGTCTAAAGTAGTGCACTACCCATAGGGCTCTGGTCTAAAGTAGTGCACTACCCATAGGGCTCTGGTCTAAAGTAGTGCACTACCCATAGGGCTCTGGTCTAAAGTAGTGCACTACCCATAGGGCTCTGGTCAAATGTAGTGCACTACCCATAGGGCTCTGGTCTAAAGTAGTGCACTACCCGTAGGTCTCTGGTCTAAAGTAGTGCACTACCCATAGGGCTCTGGTCTAAAGTAGTGCACTACCCATAGGGCTCTGGTCTAAAGTAGTGCACTACCCATAGGGCTCTGGTCTAAAGTAGTGCACTACCCATAGGGCTCTGGACTAAAGTAGTGCACTGCCCATAGGGCTCTGGTTTAAAGTAGTGCACTACCCATAGGGCTCTGGTCTAAAGTAGTGCACTGTGTAGGGAATTAGGGTGCCATTTGGTACACGTCCACGGAACAGGGATCCACCCTGTGAGGTAGTCTCTGGAAAACACCACACACTGATTACGCACTCACTCCCTCACTCACTCACTCCCTCCCCCCCTCACACACACACAGATTACGCACTCTCACACACACCCTGAAAATATCCATTCCTGCTCCACCCTTCAATCTGGGATTATCTGGGTCACAGGTCCATCCACCCACCCACCTATACACACACACACACACACACACAGTCACGAGGGGGCCAGGTATAATCAGAACATCAGAACAGAATAACATGCTGTCAGGGAGAGGGTCAGTCGTATAATAATGGAGATCACTGGGCAAGATGACGAGGGCTGTGTCTGTCTGTCTGTCTGTCTGTCTGTCTGTCTGTCTGTCTGTCTGTCTGTCTGTCTGTCTGTCTGTCTGTCTGTCTGTCTGTCTGTCTGTCTGTCTGTCTGTCTGTCTGTCTGTCTGTCTGTCTGTCTGTCTGTCTGTCTGTCTGTCTGTCTGTCTGTCTGTCTGTCTGTCTCGCTCTCTTTTTCTCTCACACACACACACACACACACACACACACACACACACACACACACACACACACACACACACACACACACACACACACACACACACACACACACACACACACACACACACACACACACACACACACACACACACACACACACACACACACACACAAGTTATCTTAGTTATTAGCCTGCTGGTCTAGTTTGGAGAGCTATATAATTTGTACAGATCTCAGATCAGGCTAGTTCCTATTTATTAGCCTGCTGGTGTCAGATCTATATAATCGGTACAGATCTCAGATCAGGCTAGATCCTAGTTATTAGCCAGGTATTTTTCTATAGAACATAGAATGTCCTCTAATGATGCTGTTTCTAGGACACTCCAGCCTGACTCCTATAGAACATAGAATGTCCTCTAAGATGCTGTTTCTAGGACACTCCAGCCTGACTCCTATGGAACATAGAATGTCCTCTAATGATGCTGTTTCTAGGACACTCCAGCCTGACTCCTATGGATTTGACCTTTGACTCCCTTCCTCTTACCCTCCCTGACCTGAGGAATTCTACCTCTCTGCCACCATCGATTTTCAGCACCCCATGCTCTCCAACACACACACACACACACACACACACACACACACACACACACACACACACACACACACACACACACACACACACACACACACACACACACACACACACACACACACACACACACACACACACACACACACACACACACACTAACTGCTGCTCCGTCCCAGACAGTCTCCTGGTCTGAGAGCACCATAGATGTCTGGAGCCAGTAGGGCACATTCCTCCCTCTGTACCCGGCTTAAGGGGTCATGGGGGCGGAGAGGAACTATGCCATGATCCCCTGATCCAGAAATACTGTGATGATCAGATCAGGAGACCTGGTTATAGGAGGATTGTTAAGCCTTGAGACAATTGAGACATGGATTGTGTATGTGTGCCATTCAGAGGGTGAATGGGCAAGATAACATACTCAAGTGCCTTTGAACGGGGTAGCAGGTGTCAGCCACATCGGTTTGTGTCAAGAACTGCAACGCTGCTGGGTTTTTCACCCTCAACAGTTTCCCTGTGTGTATCAAGAATGGTCCACCACCTAAAGGACATCCAGCCAACTGGACACAACTGTGGGACGCTTTGGAGTCAACGTGGGCCAGCACTTTCAACACCTTGTAGAGTCCAAACCCCGACCAATTGAGGCTGTTCTGAGGGCAAAAGGGGGTGCAACTCAATATCAGGAAGGTGTTCTTAATGTTTGGTATAATCAGTGTAGATGCTATATAGAAAATATGGAATATATATAGTATCATTATAGATTTGAGCTCTGTGATTGAGATGCATGACAGCTTCTCTGTCTTGTCTCACGTCACCTCCTGTTGTGGCATATCTATGTCTATATCTATGTCTATGTCTATATCTATGTCTATGTCTATATCTATGTCTATGTCTATATCTATGTCTATGTCTATATCTATGTCTATGTCTATATCTATGTCTAGGTCTATGTCTATGTCTATGTCTATGTCTATATCTATATCTATGTCTATATCTATGTCTATGTCTATATCTATGTCTAGGTCTATGTCTATGTCTATGTCTATGTCTATATCTATATCTATGTCTATGTCTATGTCTATATCAATGTCTAGGTCTATATCTATGTCTAGGTCTATATCTATGTCTATGTCTATATCTATGTCTATGTCTATATCTATGTCTAGGTCTATATCTATGTCTATGTCTATATCTATGTCTAGGTCTATATCTATGTCTATGTCTATATCTATGTCTAGGTCTATATCTATGTCTATGTCTATATCTATGTCTAGGTCTATATCTATGTCTATGTCTATATCTATGTCTATGTCTATATCTATGTCTATGTCTATATCTATGTCTATGTCTATATCTATGTCTATGTCTATATCTATATCTATGTCTATATCTATGTCTATGTCTATATCTATGTCTATGTCTATATCTATGTCTATGTCTATATCTATGTCTAGGTCTATATCTATGTCTATGTCTATATCTATGTCTAGGTCTATATCTATGTCTATGTCTATATCTATGTCTATATCTATGTCTAGGTCTATATCTATGTCTAGGTCTATATCTATGTCTATGTCTATATCTATGTCTAGGTCTATATCTATGTCTAGGTCTATATCTATGTCTAGGTCTATATCTATGTCTATGTCTATATCTATGTCTATGTCTATATCTATGTCTATGTCTATATCTATGTCTATGTCTATATCTATATCTAGGTCTATATCTATGTCTATGTCTATATCTATGTCTATATCTATGTCTAGGTCTATATCTATGTCTATGTCTATATCTATGTCTATGTCTATATCTATGTCTAGGTCTATATCTATATCTAGGTCTATATCTATGTCTATGTCTATGTCTATATCTAGGTCTATATCTATGTCTAGGTCTATATCTATGTCTATGTCTATATCTATGTCTAGGTCTATATCTATATCTAGGTCTATATCTATGTCTATGTCTATATCTATATCTAGGTCTATATCTATGTCTATGTCTATATCTATGTCTATGTCTATATCTATGTCTAGGTCTATATCTATATCTAGGTCTATATCTATGTCTATGTCTATATCTATGTCTATGTCTATATCTATATCTAGGTCTATATCTATGTCTATGTCTATATCTATGTCTATGTCTATATCTATGTCTAGGTCTATATCTATATCTAGGTCTATATCTATGTCTATGTCTATATCTATGTCTATGTCTATATCTATGTCTAGGTCTATATCTATGTCTAGGTCTATATCTATGTCTATATCTATGTCTATGTCTATATCTATGTCTAGGTCTATATCTATGTCTATATCTATGTCTAGGTCTATATCTAGGTCTATATCTATGTCTAGGTCTATATCTATGTCTAGGTCTATATCTATGTCTATGTCTATATCTATGTCTATATCTATGTCTATGTCTATATCTATGTCTATGTCTATATCTATGTCTATGTCTATATCTATGTCTATGTCTATATCTATGTCTAGGTCTATGTCTATGTCTATATCTATGTCTATGTCTATATCTATGTCTATGTCTATATCTATGTCTATGTCTATATCTATGTCTATATCTATGTCTAGGTCTATATCTATGTCTATGTCTATATCTATGTCTAGGTCTATATCTATGTCTATGTCTATATCTATGTCTATGTCTATATCTATGTCTAGGTCTATATCTATGTCTATGTCTATATCTATGTCTATGTCTATATCTATGTCTATGTCTATATCTATGTCTATATCTATGTCTATGTCTATATCTATGTCTATATCTATATCTATGTCTATGTCTATATCTATGTCTATGTCTATATCTATGTCTATGTCTATATCTATGTCTAGGTCTATATCTATGTCTATGTCTATATCTATGTCTATGTCTATATCTATGTCTAGGTCTATATCTATGTCTATGTCTATATCTATGTCTATGTCTATATCTATGTCTAGGTCTATATCTATGTCTATGTCTATATCTATGTCTATGTCTATATCTATGTCTAGGTCTATATCTATGTCTATGTCTATATCTATGTCTATGTCTATATCTATGTCTATGTCTATATCTATGTCTATGTCTATATCTATGTCTAGGTCTATATCTATGTCTAGGTCTATATCTATGTCTATGTCTATATAATAATAATAATAATAATAATAATAATAATAATAATATAATATAATAATAATAATAATAATAATAATAATAATATAATAATAATATATGCCATTTAGCGGACGCTTTTATCCAAAGCGACTTACAGTCATGTGTGCATACATTCTACGTATGGGTGGTCCCGGGGATCGAACCCACTACCCTGGCGTTACAAGCGCCATGCTCTACCAACTGAGCTGTCTATATCTATGTCTATGTCTATATCTATGTCTATGTCTATATCTATGTCTATATCTATGTCTATGTCTATATCTATGTCTATGTCTATATCTATGTCTATGTCTATATCTATGTCTATGTCTATATCTATGTCTATGTCTATATCTATGTCTATGTCTATATCTATGTCTATGTCTATATCTATGTCTATGTCTATATCTATGTCTAGGTCTATATCTATGTCTATGTCTATATCTATGTCTAGGTCTATATCTATGTCTAGGTCTATATCTATGTCTATGTCTATATCTATGTCTATGTCTATATCTATGTCTATATCTATGTCTATGTCTATATCTATGTCTATGTCTATATCTATGTCTAGGTCTATGTCTATGTCTATATCTATGTCTATGTCTATATCTATGTCTAGGTCTATATCTATGTCTATGTCTATATCTATGTCTATGTCTATATCTATGTCTATGTCTATATCTATGTCTATGTCTATATCTATGTCTATGTCTATATCTATGTCTATGTCTATATCTATGTCTAGGTCTATATCTATGTCTATGTCTATATCTATGTCTAGGTCTATATCTATGTCTATGTCTATATCTATGTCTATGTCTATATCTATGTCTAGGTCTATATCTATGTCTATGTCTATATCTATGTCTATGTCTATATCTATGTCTAGGTCTATATCTATGTCTATGTCTATATCTATGTCTAGGTCTATGGGCTCTCTAAATAGGTAAAGAGATAGTTCACCCATATTACTAAATTAGGTTTTGGTTTCCTTACTCTGTAAGCAGTCTATGGACAGGAAACCAATATGTAATTTAGTAATTTGGGTGAACTACCCCTTTAAGTTAATTCGAGAGATGGTCTGCTCTGTGTGTCTCCTTTATCTACAGCAGGTTTCCATATAGGATCCCCACTATCTGTGTGTGTGTGCGTGCGCGTGCGTGTGTGTGTTATCTAGTAAACTCCACTGACCACAGTAAACCTCTGAGAGTCCTCTGTCAGTTCAAAGCTCCTAACATAATGTCACACACAGTGGAACGACATAGCAGACCTGGCTTCAAATATCTCAATTACTTTCATATACCTTTCAAAGTGAATATTCAGATATTTGTTTATTTATAAACAATATTAATTTCACCTTTATTTATACAGGTAAGTCAATTAAGAACAAATTGTTATTTACAATGACGACCTGTCAAACACAACAATAAACAACACATCAATAAACAACACATCAATAAACAACACATCAATAAACACCACATCAATAAACAACCATTACAGTATACATACACATCTATAAACACCACATCAATCAACAACCATTACAGTATACATACACATCAATCAACAACCATTACAGTATACATACACATCAATCAACAACCATTACAGTATACATACACATCAATCAACAACCATTACAGTATACATACATAACAATCACCCAGAATAACAAACACTAAAACACGAACATCTAAACCCAGTCATATGAAACAGACCCATTGTTCAGTAAAAGGCCCTCTAACATCCACCTGATCTCCCCCGAGGCCCTCTAACATCCACCTGATCTCCCCAGAGGCCCTCTAACATCCACCTGATCTCCCCCGAGGCCCTCTAACATCCACCTGATCTCCCCAGAGGCCCTCTAACATCCACCTGATCTCCCCAGAGGCACCAACTCCACCAACTACCAGGACTGATCTCCCCAGAGGCACCAACTCCACCAACTACCAGGACTGATCGCCCCAGAGGCACCAACTCCACCAACTACCAGGACTGATCGCCCCAGAGGCACCAACTCCACCAACTACCAGGACTGATCGCCCCAGAGGCACCAACTCCACCAACTACCAGGACTGATCTCCCCAGAGGCACCAACTCCACCAACTACCAGGACTGATCGCCCCAGAGGCACCAACTCCACCAACTACCAGGACTGATCGCCCCAGAGGCACCAACTCCACCAACTACCAGGACTGATCGCCCCAGAGGCACCAACTCCACCAACTACCAGGACTGATCGCCTTAGAGGCACCAACTCCACCAACTACCAGGACTGATTGCCCCAGAGGCACCAACTCCACCAACTACCAGGACTGATCACCTTAGAGGCACCAACTCCACCAACTACCAGGACTGATCGCCCCAGAGGCACCAACTCCACCAACTACCAGGACTGATCGCCCCAGAGGCACCAACTCCACCAACTACCAGGACTGATCGCCCCAGAGGCACCAACTCCACCAACTACCAGGACTGATCTCCCCAGAGGCACCAACTCCACCAACTACCAGGACTGATCGCCCCAGAGGCACCAACTCCACCAACTACCAGGACTGATCGCCCCAGAGGCACCAACTCCACCAACTACCAGGACTGATCGCCCCAGAGGCACCAACTCCACCAACTACCAGGACTGATCGCCTTAGAGGCACCAACTCCACCAACTACCAGGACTGATTGCCCCAGAGGCACCAACTCCACCAACTACCAGGACTGATCACCTTAGAGGCACCAACTCCACCAACTACCAGGACTGATCGCCCCAGAGGCACCAACTCCACCAACTACCAGGACTGATCGCCCCAGAGGCACCAACTCCACCAACTACCAGGACTGATCGCCTTAGAGGCACCAACTCCACCAACTACCAGGACTGATCGCCCCAGAGGCACCAACTCCACCAACTACCAGGACTGATCACCCCAGAGGCACCAACTCCACCAACTACCAGGACTGATCGCCTTAGAGGCACCAACTCCACCAACTACCAGGACTGATCGCCCCAGAGGCACCAACTCCACCAACTACCAGGACTGATCACCCCAGAGGCACCAACTCCACCAACTACCAGGACTGATCGCCTTAGAGGCACCAACTCCACCAACTACCAGGACTGATCGCCCCAGAGGCACCAACTCCACCAACTACCAGGACTGATCGCCCCAGAGGCACCAACTCCACCAACTACCAGGACTGATCGCCCCAGAGGCACCAACTCCACCAACTACCAGGACTGATCGCCCCAGAGGCACCAACTCCACCAACTACCAGGAGTGATCACCCCAGAGGCACCAACTCCACCAACTACCAGGACTGATCGCCCCAGAGGCACCAACTCCACCATCTTTCAGGACTGATCGCCTCAGAGGCACCAACTCCACCATCTTTCAGGACTGATCGCCCCAGAGGCACCAACTCCACCATCTTTCAGGACTGATCGCCCCAGAGGCACCAACTCCACCATCTTTCAGGACTTTTATGGCTTTACTGTCCATCTCCAGGATCAACTCCAAAACAGAGAATTCTAACATACTTATACTCAGGTCAGACACAGAGGTCCCAGCTACAAGAGGTCAGAAACAGAGGCCCCGGCTACAAGAGGTCAGACACAGAGGCCCCGGGTACAAGAGGTCAGAAACAGAGGCCCCGGGTACAAGAGGTCAGAAACAGAGGCCCCGGCTACAAGAGGTCAGAAACAGAGGCCCCGGGTACAAGAGGTCAGAAACAGAGGCCCCGGCTACAAGAGGTCAGACACAGAGGCCCCGGCTACAAGAGGTCAGAAACAGAGGCCCCGGCTACAAGAGGTCAGAAACAGAGGCCCCGGGTACAAGAGGTCAGAAACAGAGGCCCCGGGTACAAGAGGTCAGAAACAGAGGGGCCGGCTACAAGAGTCAACTGTGTCCAGCTTTGTTGGTGACAGCCAAGTTAACGAGCTAGTCGGTGCTAGCCTGCTAATGTATATGTACAGTATGTCCAGATCTAACAGTCAGGGCTACAATATATAGATTTACATCCAGGTCTAACTGTCAGGGCTACAATATATAGATTTACATCCAGGTCTAACTGTCAGGGCTACAATATATAGATTTACATCCAGGTCTAACTGTCAGGGCTACAATATATAGATTTACATCCAGGTCTAACTGTCAGGGCTACAATATATAGATTTAATCCAATATATTATGATGAGACGTGGTTGATGTAACATGTTATATAATCTGGATGAGACTATGATGAGACGTGGTTGATGTAACATGTTATATAATCTGGATGAGACTATGATGAGACGTGGTTGATGTAACATGTTATATAATCTGGATGAGACTATGATGAGACGTGGTTGATGTAACATGTTATATAGTCTGGATGAGACTATGATGAGACGTGGTTGATGTAACATGTTATATAATCTGGATGAGACTATGATGAGACGTGGTTGATGTAACATGTTATATAATCTGGATGAGACTATGATGAGACGTGGCTGATGTAACATGTTATATAATCTGGATGAGACTATGATGAGACGTGGCTGATGTAACATGTTATATAGTCTGGATGAGACTATGATGAGACGTGGCTGATGTAACATGTTATATAATCTGGATGAGACTATGATGAGACGTGGCTGATGTAACATGTTATATAATCTGGATGAGACTATGATGAGACGTGGCTGATGTAACATGTTATATAGTCTGGATGAGACTATGATGAGATGTGGCTGATGTAACATGTTATATAATCTGGATGAGACTATGATGAGACGTGGTTGATGTAACATGTTATATAATCTGGATGAGACTATGATGAGACGTGGCTGATGTAACATGTTATATAATCTGGATGAGACTATGATGAGACGTGGCTGATGTAACATGTTATATAGTCTGGATGAGACTATGATGAGACGTGGCTGATGTAACATGTTATATAATCTGGATGAGACTATGATGAGACGTGGCTGATGTAACATGTTATATAATCTGGATGAGACTATGATGAGACGTGGCTGATGTAACATGTTATATAGTCTGGATGAGACTATGATGAGATGTGGCTGATGTAACATGTTATATAATCTGGATGAGACTATGATGAGACGTGGTTGATGTAACATGTTATATAATCTGGATGAGACTATGATGAGACGTGGCTGATGTAACATGTTATATAATCTGGATGAGACGTGGCTGATGTAACATGTTATATAATCTGGATGAGACTATGATGAGACGTGGTTGATGTAACATGTTATATAATCTGGATGAGACTATGATGAGACGTGGCTGATGTAACATGTTATATAATCTGGATGAGACTATGATGAGACGTGGCTGATGTAACATGTTATATAATCTGGATGAGACTATGATGAGACGTGGTTGATGTAACATGTTATATAATCTGGATGAGACTATGGTGGTTGATGTAACATGTTATATAGTCTGGATGAGACTATGATGAGACGTGGTTGATGTAACATGTTATATAATCTGGATGAGACTAATTATTCTCCCCTTCAGTGTTGAGGGTTAAAGTCTTATCCCCTTCAGTGTTGATGGTTAAAGTCTTCTCCCCTTCAGTGTTGAGGGTTAAAGTCTTCTCCCATTTCAGTGTTGAGGGTTAAAGTCTTCTCTCCTTCAGTGTTGAGGGTTAAAGTCTTCTCCCATTTCAGTGTTGATGGTTAAAGTCTTCTCCCCTTCAGTGTTGAGGGTTAAAGTCTTCTCCCATTTCAGTGTTGAGGGTTAAAGTCTTCTCCCCTTCAGTGTTGAGGGTTAAAGTCTTCTCCCATTTCAGTGTTGAGGGTTAAAGTCTTCTCCCATTTCAGTGTTGAGGGTTAAAGTCTTCTCCCCTTCAGTGTTGAGGGTTAAAGTCTTCTCCCCTTCAGTGTTGAGGGTTAAAGTCTTCTCCCATTTCAGTGTTGAGGGTTAAAGTCTTCTCCCATTTCAGTGTTGAGGGTTAAAGTCTTCTCCCCTTCAGTGTTGAGGGTTAAAGTCTTCTCCCCTTCAGTGTTGATGGTTAAAGTCTTCTCCCCTTCAGTGTTGAGGGTTAAAGTCTTCTCCCCTTCAGTGTTGAGGGTTAAAGTCTTCTCCCCTTCAGTGTTGAGGGTTAAAGTCTTCTCCATTTCAGTGTTGATGGTTAAAGTCTTCTCCCCTCTCCCTTCAGTGTTGGACATGTGTATTTGGGTGAGTCTCTCTCCTCCTCTTTCTCCTCTCTCGTTTTCTCTCTGTCGTTCTTTCGTTCTCTCCCTTGCAGAGCCAATGATGTGATCGACTGAGAAGCCTTGCAAAACAAGAAGAGGTTGGGGAGCATTTTTCAATTCAAGGGGCTTTATTGTCATGGGAAACATGTGTTAACATTGTCAAAGCAAGTGAAGTAGATAATATACAAAAGTGAAATAAACAATAAAATGAACCCTCCACCCTCTCTCTCTCTCTCTCTCTCTCTCTCTGCCCTCTCTCTCTCTCT
>NW_025745989.1:72500-190000 GCF_021184085.1 Oncorhynchus gorbuscha | reverse complement strand
CTGTACAGCACTTTGAGATATCAGCTGATGTAAGAAGGGCTTTATAAATACATTTGTTTGTTTGATTGATTGATTGATTGATTGGTTAGTTAGTTAGTTTGTTAGTTAGTTTATTTGTTTGTTTGTTAGTTAACCACCCGGGTTGAGGAACCAGGCTTCCAGCAGAACCAGAGGATCAGGGGGCATGAGCAGGGAGCCTGACCACAGGACTCCTTCCTGGGGCAGCTGGAGGGAGAGACCGCCTAGGGCTGGTGGAGCTAGAGACTAGATGCGTGTTCTCATATAGAAATTGCATGACTACATGCCTATACTGTGACATGTACAGTCTTTTAAACCTTTATTTGATATTTCTAGATGTATCTTATTGATGTTACAAGGTCTTGTTTCTAATGAGAGTATTTAGCAGTTTTTCTCCCTCGTTACTCAAGACAGTTGTGTCTGTGTTTACTGTTTAGTCGTAATATTTCAAGAGATTTATAAACTGCCTTTTGTAATTTCTTTAACTTCAAGAAATCCTGTTTCTGGTTGTTTCTTCTTCTCCTTGGAGGCTATGTGGCTGGATTTAATCTAACTGGTTTTGATAAAAGAAGAAGAATTGAACTGACTGAACTGGAAGCCGTTGTGAGAGTTTAGTTGGGGTGTCTGGAGTCTAACTGACATGTATGTAGTTGTTGTGAGAGTTTAGTTGGGGTATCTGGAGTCTAACTGATATGTATGTAGTTGTTGTGAGAGTTTAGTTGGGGTATCTGGAGTCTAACTGACATGTATGTAGTTGTTGTGAGAGTTTAGTTGGGGTATCTGGAGTCTATTGGAAAGCAAGCGGGCACAGAGACGTGTAGTTTCAGGAGAACGTCTGCTATCCGTGTCTCTGCCATGCACCTCTATTTAGATTTTTAGGGAGAGTATGGTCGTTCACCTGATGACCGGGGTCAGCCTGCAGGCGCCCGTCCCACCACAAGGAGTTGCTAGAGTGCGATGAGCCAAGTAAAGCTCCCACTGGCCAACCCAGATGATTAACCCAGATGACTAACCCAGATGACTAACCCAGATGACTAACCCAGATGATTAACCCAGATGGCTAACCCAGATGACTAACCCAGATGACTAACCCAGATGATTAACCCAGATGGCTAACCCAGATGACTAACCCAGATGACTAACCCAGATGATTAACCCAGATGATTAACCCAGATGGCTAACCCAGATGATTAACCCAGATGGCTAACCCAGATGACTAACCCAGATGATTAAACCAGATGGCCAACCCAGATGACCAACCCGGATGACTAACCCAGATGAATAACCCGGATGACCAACCCGGATGACTAACCCGGATGACTAACCCGGATGACCAACCCGGATAACTAACCCAGATGACCAACCCAGATGACAAACCCAGCTGACTAACCCAGATGACCAACCCAGATGACCAACCCAGATGACTAACCCAGATGAATAACCCGGATGACCAACCCGGATGACCAACCCAGATGAATAACCCGGATGACCAACCCAGATGACCAACCCGGATGACTAACCCGGATGACTAACCCGGATGACTAACCCAGATGATTAACCCGGATGACTAACCCGGATGACCAACCCGGATGACTAACCCAGATGACCAACCCAGATGACCAACCCGGATGAATAACCCGGATGACCAACCCGGATGACCAACCCGGATGACCAACCCAGATGACTAACCCAGATGACTAACCCAGATGACTAACCCAGATGACTAACCCAGATGACTAACCCAGATGACTAACCCAGATGACCAACCCAGATGACCAACCCAGATGACCAACCCAGATGACCAACCCAGATGACCCTGTGCCAATTGTGCACCGCCCTATGAAACTCCCGATCACGGCCGGTTGTGATACAGCCCGGGATCGGCCCCGGGTCTGTCGTGACGCCTCTAGCACTACGGTGCCTTAGACCCCTGCGCCACACGTGAGGCCCTAGTCTGAACATGTTAAGAGAAGTGCAGCCTGTCCTCTTTCATCATATACAGTAACAGAGTACCTGAAAGTCTACCTTTGGTGAAGGGATATAGAGTGACTGATAGTCTTGGTGAAGGGATACAGAGTGACTGATAGTCTTGGTGACTGATAGTCTTGGTGAAGGGATACAGAGTGACTGATAGTCTTGGTGAAGGGATACAGAGTGACTGATAGTCTTGGTGAAGGGATACAGAGTGACTGATAGTCTTGGTGAAGGGATACAGAGTGACTGATAGTCTTGGTGAAGGGATATAGAGTGACTGATAGTCTTGGTGACTGATAGTCTTGGTGAAGGGATACAGAGTGACTGATAGTATTGGTGAAGGGATATAGAGTGACTGATAGTCTTGGTGACTGATAGTCTTGGTGAAGGGATACAGAGTGACTGATAGTCTTGGTGAAGGGATACAGAGTGACTGATAGTCTTGGTGAAGGGATACAGAGTGACTGATAGTCTTGGTGAAGGGATACAGAGTGACTGATAGTATTGGTGAAGGGATATAGAGTGACTAATAGTCTTGGTGAAGGGATACAGAGTGACTGATAGTATTGGTGAAGGGATACAGAGTGACTGATAGTCTTTGTGAAGGGATACAGAGTGACTGATAGTATTGGTGAAGGGATACAGAGTGACTGATAGTCCTGGTGAAGGGATATAGAGTGACTGATAGTCTGGGTGAAGGGATACAGAGTGACTGATAGTCTTGGTGAAGGGATGCAGAGTGACTGATAGTCTTGGTGAAGGGATACAGAGTGACTGATAGTCTTGGTGAAGGGATACAGAGTGACTGATAGTCTTGGTGAAGGGATATAGAGTGACTGATAGTCTTGGTGAAGGGATACAGAGTGACTGATAGTCTTGGTGAAGGGATACAGAGTGACTGATAGTCTTGGTGAAGGGATACAGAGTGACTGATAGTCTTGGTGAAGGGATATAGAGTGACTGATAGTCTTGGTGACTGATAGTCTTGGTGAAGGGATACAGAGTGACTGATAGTCTTGGTGAAGGGATATAGAGTGACTGATAGTCTTGGTGAAGGGATACAGAGTGACTGATAGTCTTGGTGAAGGGATACAGAGTGACTGATAGTATTGGTGAAGGGATACAGAGTGACTGATAGTATTGGTGAAGGGATACAGAGTGACTGATAGTCTTGGTGAAGGGATACAGAGTGACTGATAGTATTGGTGAAGGGATACAGAGTGACTGATAGTCCTGGTGAAGGGATATAGAGTGACTGATAGTCTGGGTGAAGGGATACAGAGTGACTGATAGTCTTGGTGAAGGGATACAGAGTGACTGATAGTCTTGGTGAAGGGATACAGAGTGACTGATAGTCTTGGTGAAGGGATATAGAGTGACTGATAGTCTTGGTGAAGGGATACAGAGTGACTGATAGTCTTGGTGAAGGGATACAGAGTGACTGATAGTCTTGGTGAAGGGATACAGAGTGACTGATAGTCTTGGTGAAGGGATATAGAGTGACTGATAGTCTTGGTGACTGATAGTCTTGGTGAAGGGATACAGAGTGACTGATAGTATTGGTGAAGGGATATAGAGTGACTGATAGTCTTGGTGACTGATAGTCTTGGTGAAGGGATACAGAGTGACTGATAGTCTTGGTGAAGGGATACAGAGTGACTGATAGTCTTGATGAAGGGATACAGAGTGACTGATAGTCTTGGTGAAGGGATACAGAGTGACTGATAGTATTGGTGAAGGGATATAGAGTGACTGATAGTCTTGGTGAAGGGATACAGAGTGACTGATAGTCTTGGTGAAGGGATACAGAGTGACTGATAGTATTGGTGAAGGGATACAGAGTGACTGATAGTCTTGGTGAAGGGATACAGAGTGACTGATAGTCTTGGTGACTGATAGTCTTGGTGAAGGGATACAGAGTGACTGATAGTCTTGGTGACTGATAGTCTTGGTGAAGGGATACAGAGTGACTGATAGTCTTGGTGACTGATAGTCTTGGTGAAGGGATACAGAGTGACTGATAGTCTTGGTGACTGATAGTCTTGGTGAAGGGATACAGAGTGACTGATAGTCTTGGTGAAGGGATACAGAGTGACTGATAGTCTTGGTGAAGGGATACAGAGTGACTGATAGTCCTGGTGAAGGGATATAGAGTGACTGATAGTCTGGGTGAAGGGATACAGAGTGACTGATAGTCTTGGTGAAGGGATACAGAGTGACTGATAGTCTTGGTGAAGGGATACAGAGTGACTGATAGTCTTGGTGAAGGGATACAGAGTGACTGATAGTCTTGGTGAAGGGATATAGAGTGACTGATAGTCTTGGTGAAGGGATACAGAGTGACTGATAGTCTTGGTGAAGGGATACAGAGTGACTGATAGTCTTGGTGAAGGGATACAGAGTGACTGATAGTCTTGGTGAAGGGATATAGAGTGACTGATAGTCTTGGTGACTGATAGTCTTGGTGAAGGGATACAGAGTGACTGATAGTCTTGGTGAAGGGATATAGAGTGACTGATAGTCTTGGTGACTGATAGTCTTGGTGAAGGGATACAGAGTGACTGATAGTCTTGGTGAAGGGATACAGAGTGACTGATAGTCTTGATGAAGGGATACAGAGTGACTGATAGTCTTGGTGAAGGGATACAGAGTGACTGATAGTATTGGTGAAGGGATATAGAGTGACTGATAGTCTTGGTGAAGGGATACAGAGTGACTGATAGTATTGGTGAAGGATACAGAGTGACTGATAGTATTGGTGAAGGGATACAGAGTGACTGATAGTCTTGGTGAAGGGATACAGAGTGACTGATAGTCTTGGTGAAGGGATACAGAGTGACTGATAGTCTTGGTGAAGGGATATAGAGTGACTGATAGTCTTGGTGAAGGGATACAGAGTGACTGATAGTCTTGGTGAAGGGATATAGAGTGACTGATAGTCTTGGTGAAGGGATACAGAGTGACTGATAGTCTTGGTGAAGGGATACAGAGTGACTGATAGTCTTGGTGACTGATAGTCTTGGTGAAGGGATATAGAGTGACTGATAGTCTTGGTGACTGATAGTCTTGGTGACTGATAGTCTTGGTGAAGTGATATAGAGTGACTGATAGTCCTGGTGAAGGGATACAGAGTGACTGATAGTCTTGGTGAAGGGATACAGAGTGACTGATAGTCTTGGTGAAGGATACAGAGTGACTGATAGTCTTGGTGAAGGGATACAGAGTGACTGATAGTCTTGGTGAAGGGATACAGAGTAACTGATAGTCTTGGTGAAGGGATACAGAGTGACTGATAGTCTTGGTGAAGGGATACAGAGTGACTGATAGTCTTGGTGAAGGGATACAGAGTGACTGATAGTCTTGGTGAAGGGATATAGAGTGACTGATAGTCTTGGTGAAGGGATACAGAGTGACTGATAGTATTGGTGAAGGGATATAGAGTGACTGATAGTCTTGGTGACTGATAGTCTTGGTGAAGGGATACAGAGTGACTGATAGTCTTGGTGAAGGGATATAGAGTGACTGATAGTCTTGGTGAAGGGATACAGAGTGACTGATAGTCTTGGTGAAGGGATACAGAGTGACTGATAGTCTTGGTGAAGGGATACAGAGTGACTGATAGTCTTGGTGAAGGGATATAGAGTGAATGATAGTCTTGGTGACTGATAGTCTTGGTGAAGGGATACAGAGTGACTGATAGTCTTGGTGAAGGGATATAGAGTGACTGATAGTCTTGGTGAAGGGATACAGAGTGACTGATAGTCTTGGTGAAGGGATACAGAGTGACTGATAGTATTGGTGAAGGGATACAGAGTGACTGATAGTCTTGGTGAAGGGATACAGAGTGACTGATAGTATTGGTGAAGGGATACAGAGTGACTGATAGTCCTAGTGAAGGGATATAGAGTGACTGATAGTCTGGGTGAAGGGATACAGAGTGACTGATAGTCTTGGTGAAGGGATACAGAGTGACTGATAGTCTTGGTGAAGGGATACAGAGTGACTGATAGTCTTGGTGAAGGGATACAGAGTGACTGATAGTCTTGGTGAAGGGATATAGAGTGACTGATAGTCTTGGTGAAGGGATACAGAGTGACTGATAGTCTTGGTGAAGGGATACAGAGTGACTGATAGTCTTGGTGAAGGGATACAGAGTGACTGATAGTCTTGGTGAAGGGATATAGAGTGACTGATAGTCTTGGTGACTGATAGTCTTGGTGAAGGGATACAGAGTGACTGATAGTATTGGTGAAGGGATATAGAGTGACTGATAGTCTTGGTGACTGATAGTCTTGGTGAAGGGATACAGAGTGACTGATAGTCTTGGTGAAGGGATACAGAGTGACTGATAGTCTTGATGAAGGGATACAGAGTGACTGATAGTCTTGGTGAAGGGATACAGAGTGACTGATAGTATTGGTGAAGGGATATAGAGTGACTGATAGTCTTGGTGAAGGGATACAGAGTGACTGATAGTCTTGGTGAAGGGATACAGAGTGACTGATAGTATTGGTGAAGGGATACAGAGTGACTGATAGTCTTGGTGAAGGGATACAGAGTGACTGATAGTCTTGGTGACTGATAGTCTTGGTGAAGGGATACAGAGTGACTGATAGTCTTGGTGACTGATAGTCTTGGTGAAGGGATACAGAGTGACTGATAGTCTTGGTGACTGATAGTCTTGGTGAAGGGATACAGAGTGACTGATAGTCTTGGTGACTGATAGTCTTGGTGAAGGGATACAGAGTGACTGATAGTCTTGGTGAAGGGATACAGAGTGACTGATAGTCTTGGTGAAGGGATACAGAGTGACTGATAGTCCTGGTGAAGGGATATAGAGTGACTGATAGTCTGGGTGAAGGGATACAGAGTGACTGATAGTCTTGGTGAAGGGATACAGAGTGACTGATAGTCTTGGTGAAGGGATACAGAGTGACTGATAGTCTTGGTGAAGGGATACAGAGTGACTGATAGTCTTGGTGAAGGGATATAGAGTGACTGATAGTCTTGGTGAAGGGATACAGAGTGACTGATAGTCTTGGTGAAGGGATACAGAGTGACTGATAGTCTTGGTGAAGGGATACAGAGTGACTGATAGTCTTGGTGAAGGGATATAGAGTGACTGATAGTCTTGGTGACTGATAGTATTGGTGAAGGGATACAGAGTGACTGATAGTCTTGGTGAAGGGATACAGAGTGACTGATAGTATTGGTGAAGGGATACAGAGTGACTGATAGTATTGGTGAAGGGATACAGAGTGACTGATAGTCTTGGTGAAGGGATATAGAGTGACTGATAGTCTTGGTGAAGGGATACAGAGTGACTGATAGTCTTGGTGAAGGGATATAGAGTGACTGATAGTCTTGGTGAAGGGATACAGAGTGACTGATAGTCTTGGTGAAGGGATACAGAGTGACTGATAGTCTTGGTGACTGATAGTCTTGGTGAAGGGATATAGAGTGACTGATAGTCTTGGTGACTGATAGTCTTGGTGACTGATAGTCTTGGTGAAGTGATATAGAGTGACTGATAGTCCTGGTGAAGGGATACAGAGTGACTGATAGTCTTGGTGAAGGGATACAGAGTGACTGATAGTCTTGGTGAAGCGATACAGAGTGACTGATAGTCTTGGTGAAGGGATACAGAGTGACTGATAGTCTTGGTGAAGGGATACAGAGTAACTGATAGTCTTGGTGAAGGGATACAGAGTGACTGATAGTCTTGGTGAAGGGATACAGAGTGACTGATAGTCTTGGTGAAGGGATACAGAGTGACTGATAGTCTTGGTGAAGGGATATAGAGTGACTGATAGTCTTGGTGAAGGGATACAGAGTGACTGATAGTATTGGTGAAGGGATATAGAGTGACTGATAGTCTTGGTGACTGATAGTCTTGGTGAAGGGATACAGAGTGACTGATAGTCTTGGTGAAGGGATATAGAGTGACTGATAGTCTTGGTGAAGGGATACAGAGTGACTGATAGTCTTGGTGAAGGGATACAGAGTGACTGATAGTCTTGGTGAAGGGATACAGAGTGACTGATAGTCTTGGTGAAGGGATATAGAGTGAATGATAGTCTTGGTGACTGATAGTCTTGGTGAAGGGATACAGAGTGACTGATAGTCTTGGTGAAGGGATATAGAGTGACTGATAGTCTTGGTGAAGGGATACAGAGTGACTGATAGTCTTGGTGAAGGGATACAGAGTGACTGATAGTATTGGTGAAGGGATACAGAGTGACTGATAGTCTTGGTGAAGGGATACAGAGTGACTGATAGTATTGGTGAAGGGATACAGAGTGACTGATAGTCCTAGTGAAGGGATATAGAGTGACTGATAGTCTGGGTGAAGGGATACAGAGTGACTGATAGTCTTGGTGAAGGGATACAGAGTGACTGATAGTCTTGGTGAAGGGATACAGAGTGACTGATAGTCTTGGTGAAGGGATACAGAGTGACTGATAGTCTTGGTGAAGGGATATAGAGTGACTGATAGTCTTGGTGAAGGGATACAGAGTGACTGATAGTCTTGGTGAAGGGATACAGAGTGACTGATAGTCTTGGTGAAGGGATACAGAGTGACTGATAGTCTTGGTGAAGGGATATAGAGTGACTGATAGTCTTGGTGACTGATAGTCTTGGTGAAGGGATACAGAGTGACTGATAGTATTGGTGAAGGGATATAGAGTGACTGATAGTCTTGGTGACTGATAGTCTTGGTGAAGGGATACAGAGTGACTGATAGTCTTGGTGAAGGGATACAGAGTGACTGATAGTCTTGATGAAGGGATACAGAGTGACTGATAGTCTTGGTGAAGGGATACAGAGTGACTGATAGTATTGGTGAAGGGATATAGAGTGACTGATAGTCTTGGTGAAGGGATACAGAGTGACTGATAGTCTTGGTGAAGGGATACAGAGTGACTGATAGTATTGGTGAAGGGATACAGAGTGACTGATAGTCTTGGTGAAGGGATACAGAGTGACTGATAGTGACTGATAGTCTTGGTGAAGGGATACAGAGTGACTGATAGTCTTGGTGACTGATAGTCTTGGTGAAGGGATACAGAGTGACTGATAGTCTTGGTGACTGATAGTCTTGGTGAAGGGATACAGAGTGACTGATAGTCTTGGTGACTGATAGTCTTGGTGAAGGGATACAGAGTGACTGATAGTCTTGGTGAAGGGATACAGAGTGACTGATAGTCTTGGTGAAGGGATACAGAGTGACTGATAGTCCTGGTGAAGGGATATAGAGTGACTGATAGTCTGGGTGAAGGGATACAGAGTGACTGATAGTCTTGGTGAAGGGATACAGAGTGACTGATAGTCTTGGTGAAGGGATACAGAGTGACTGATAGTCTTGGTGAAGGGATACAGAGTGACTGATAGTCTTGGTGAAGGGATATAGAGTGACTGATAGTCTTGGTGAAGGGATACAGAGTGACTGATAGTCTTGGTGAAGGGATACAGAGTGACTGATAGTCTTGGTGAAGGGATACAGAGTGACTGATAGTCTTGGTGAAGGGATATAGAGTGACTGATAGTCTTGGTGACTGATAGTATTGGTGAAGGGATACAGAGTGACTGATAGTCTTGGTGAAGGGATACAGAGTGACTGATAGTCTTGGTGAAGGGATACAGAGTGACTGATAGTCTTGGTGAAGGGATATAGAGTGACTGATAGTCTTGGTGAAGGGATACAGAGTGACTGATAGTCTTGGTGAAGGGATACAGAGTGACTGATAGTCTTGGTGAAGGGATACAGAGTGACTGATAGTCTTGGTGAAGGGATACAGAGTGACTGATAGTCTTGGTGACTGATAGTCTTGGTGAAGGGATATAGAGTGACTGATAGTCTTGGTGAAGGGATAGTCTTGAGTGACTGATAGTCTTGGTGAAGGGATATAGAGTGACTGATAGTCTTGGTGAAGGGATACAGAGTGACTGATAGTCTTGGTGAAGGGATACAGAGTGACTGATAGTCTTGGTGAAGGATACAGAGTGACTGATAGTCTTGGTGAAGGGATACAGAGTGACTGATAGTCTTGGTGAAGGGATACAGAGTAACTGATAGTCTTGGTGAAGGGATACAGAGTGACTGATAGTCTTGGTGAAGGGATACAGAGTGACTGATAGTCTTGGTGAAGGGATACAGAGTGACTGATAGTCTTGGTGAAGGGATATAGAGTGACTGATAGTCTTGGTGAAGGGATACAGAGTGACTGATAGTATTGGTGAAGGGATATAGAGTGACTGATAGTCTTGGTGACTGATAGTCTTGGTGAAGGGATACAGAGTGACTGATAGTCTTGGTGAAGGGATACAGAGTGACTGATAGTCTTGATGAAGGGATACAGAGTGACTGATAGTCTTGGTGAAGGGATACAGAGTGACTGATAGTATTGGTGAAGGGATATAGAGTGACTGATAGTCTTGGTGAAGGGATACAGAGTGACTGATAGTATTGGTGAAGGGATACAGAGTGACTGATAGTCTTGGTGAAGGGATACAGAGTGACTGATAGTCTTGGTGACTGATAGTCTTGGTGAAGGGATACAGAGTGACTGATAGTCTTGGTGACTGATAGTCTTGGTGAAGGGATACAGAGTGACTGATAGTCTTGGTGACTGATAGTCTTGGTGAAGGGATACAGAGTGACTGATAGTCTTGGTGACTGATAGTCTTGGTGAAGGGATACAGAGTGACTGATAGTCTTGGTGAAGGGATACAGAGTGACTGATAGTCTTGGTGAAGGGATACAGAGTGACTGATAGTCCTGGTGAAGGGATATAGAGTGACTGATAGTCTGGGTGAAGGGATACAGAGTGACTGATAGTCTTGGTGAAGGGATACAGAGTGACTGATAGTCTTGGTGAAGGGATACAGAGTGACTGATAGTCTTGGTGAAGGGATACAGAGTGACTGATAGTCTTGGTGAAGGGATATAGAGTGACTGATAGTCTTGGTGAAGGGATACAGAGTGACTGATAGTCTTGGTGAAGGGATACAGAGTGACTGATAGTCTTGGTGAAGGGATACAGAGTGACTGATAGTCTTGGTGAAGGGATATAGAGTGACTGATAGTCTTGGTGACTGATAGTCTTGGTGAAGGGATACAGAGTGACTGATAGTATTGGTGAAGGGATATAGAGTGACTGATAGTCTTGGTGACTGATAGTCTTGGTGAAGGGATACAGAGTGACTGATAGTATTGGTGAAGGGATACAGAGTGACTGATAGTCTTGATGAAGGGATACAGAGTGACTGATAGTCTTGGTGAAGGGATACAGAGTGACTGATAGTATTGGTGAAGGGATATAGAGTGACTGATAGTCTTGGTGAAGGGATACAGAGTGACTGATAGTATTGGTGAAGGGATACAGAGTGACTGATAGTATTGGTGAAGGGATACAGAGTGACTGATAGTCTTGGTGAAGGGATACAGAGTGACTGATAGTCTTGGTGAAGGGATACAGAGTGACTGATAGTCTTGGTGAAGGGATACAGAGTGACTGATAGTCTTGGTGAAGGGATATAGAGTGACTGATAGTCTTGGTGACTGATAGTCTTGGTGAAGGGATACAGAGTGACTGATAGTATTGGTGAAGGGATATAGAGTGACTGATAGTCTTGGTGACTGATAGTCTTGGTGAAGGGATACAGAGTGACTGATAGTCTTGGTGAAGGGATACAGAGTGACTGATAGTCTTGGTGAAGGGATACAGAGTGACTGATAGTCTTGGTGAAGGGATATAGAGTGACTAATAGTCTTGGTGAAGGGATACAGAGTGACTGATAGTATTGGTGAAGGGATACAGAGTGACTGATAGTCTTGTGAAGGGATACAGAGTGACTGATAGTATTGGTGAAGGGATACAGAGTGACTGATAGTCCTGGTGAAGGGATATAGAGTGACTGATAGTCTGGGTGAAGGGATACAGAGTGACTGATAGTCTTGGTGAAGGGATACAGAGTGACTGATAGTCTTGGTGAAGGGATACAGAGTGACTGATAGTCTTGGTGAAGGGATACAGAGTGACTGATAGTCTTGGTGAAGGGATATAGAGTGACTGATAGTCTTGGTGAAGGGATACAGAGTGACTGATAGTCTTGGTGAAGGGATACAGAGTGACTGATAGTCTTGGTGAAGGGATACAGAGTGACTGATAGTCTTGGTGAAGGGATACAGAGTGACTGATAGTCTTGGTGAAGTGACTGATGGTGACTGATAGTCTTGGTGAAGGGATACAGAGTGACTGATAGTCTTGGTGAAGGGATATAGAGTGACTGATAGTCTTGGTGAAGGGATACAGAGTGACTGATAGTCTTGGTGAAGGGATACAGAGTGACTGATAGTATTGGTGAAGGGATACAGAGTGACTGATAGTCTTGGTGAAGGGATACAGAGTGACTGATAGTATTGGTGAAGGGATACAGAGTGACTGATAGTCCTGGTGAAGGGATATAGAGTGACTGATAGTCTGGGTGAAGGGATACAGAGTGACTGATAGTCTTGGTGAAGGGATACAGAGTGACTGATAGTCTTGGTGAAGGGATACAGAGTGACTGATAGTCTTGGTGAAGGGATACAGAGTGACTGATAGTCTTGGTGAAGGGATATAGAGTGACTGATAGTCTTGGTGAAGGGATACAGAGTGACTGATAGTCTTGGTGAAGGGATACAGAGTGACTGATAGTCTTGGTGAAGGGATACAGAGTGACTGATAGTCTTGGTGAAGGGATATAGAGTGACTGATAGTCTTGGTGACTGATAGTCTTGGTGAAGGGATACAGAGTGACTGATAGTATTGGTGAAGGGATATAGAGTGACTGATAGTCTTGGACTGACTGATAGTGTTGGTGAAGGGATACAGAGTGACTGATAGTCTTGGTGAAGGGATACAGAGTGACTGATAGTCTTGATGAAGGGATACAGAGTGACTGATAGTCTTGGTGAAGGGATACAGAGTGACTGATAGTATTGGTGAAGGGATATAGAGTGACTGATAGTCTTGGTGAAGGGATACAGAGTGACTGATAGTCTTGGTGAAGGGATACAGAGTGACTGATAGTCTTGGTGAAGGGATACAGAGTGACTGATAGTCTTGGTGAAGGGATGACTGATAGTCTTGGTGACTGATAGTCTTGGTGAAGGGATACAGAGTGACTGATAGTATTGGTGAAGGGATATAGAGTGACTGATAGTCTTGGTGACTGATAGTGTCTTGGTGAAGGGATACAGAGTGACTGATAGTCTTGGTGAAGGGATACAGAGTGACTGATAGTCTTGATGAAGGGATACAGAGTGACTGATAGTCTTGGTGAAGGGATACAGAGTGACTGATAGTCTTGGTGAAGGGATACAGAGTGACTGATAGTCTTGGTGAAGGGATACAGAGTGACTGATAGTCTTGGTGAAGGGATACAGAGTGACTGATAGTCTTGGTGAAGGGATACAGAGTGACTGATAGTCTTGGTGAAGGGATACAGAGTGACTGATAGTCTTGGTGACTGATAGTCTTGGTGAAGGGATACAGAGTGACTGATAGTCTTGGTGACTGATAGTCTTGGTGAAGGGATACAGAGTGACTGATAGTCTTGGTGACTGATAGTCTTGGTGAAGGGATACAGAGTGACTGATAGTCTTGGTGACTGATAGTCTTGGTGAAGGGATACAGAGTGACTGATAGTCTTGGTGAAGGGATACAGAGTGACTGATAGTCTTGGTGAAGGGATACAGAGTGACTGGATAGTCCTGGTGAAGGGATATAGAGTGACTGATAGTCTGGGTGAAGGGATACAGAGTGACTGATAGTCTTGGTGAAGGGATACAGAGTGACTGATAGTCTTGGTGAAGGGATACAGAGTGACTGATAGTCTTGGTGAAGGGATACAGAGTGACTGATAGTCTTGGTGAAGGGATATAGAGTGACTGATAGTCTTGGTGAAGGGATACAGAGTGACTGATAGTCTTGGTGAAGGGATACAGAGTGACTGATAGTCTTGGTGAAGGGATACAGAGTGACTGATAGTCTTGGTGAAGGGATATAGAGTGACTGATAGTCTTGGTGACTGATAGTCTTGGTGAAGGGATACAGAGTGACTGATAGTATTGGTGAAGGGATATAGAGTGACTGATAGTCTTGGTGACTGATAGTCTTGGTGAAGGGATACAGAGTGACTGATAGTCTTGGTGAAGGGATACAGAGTGACTGATAGTCTTGATGAAGGGATACAGAGTGACTGATAGTCTTGGTGAAGGGATACAGAGTGACTGATAGTATTGGTGAAGGGATATAGAGTGACTGATAGTCTTGGTGAAGGGATACAGAGTGACTGATAGTATTGGTGAAGGGATACAGAGTGACTGATAGTATTGGTGAAGGGATACAGAGTGACTGATAGTCTTGGTGAAGGGATACAGAGTGACTGATAGTCTTGGTGAAGGGATACAGAGTGACTGATAGTCTTGGTGAAGGGATACAGAGTGACTGATAGTCTTGGTGAAGGGATACAGAGTGACTGATAGTCTTGGTAGTGACTGATAGTCTTGGTGAAGGGATACAGAGTGACTGATAGTCTTGAGTGACTGATAGTCTTGGTGAAGGGATACAGAGTGACTGATAGTCTTGGTGACTGATAGTCTTGGTGAAGGGATACAGAGTGACTGATAGTCTTGGTGAAGGGATACAGAGTGACTGATAGTCTTGGTGAAGGGATACAGAGTGACTGATAGTCCTGGTGAAGGGATATAGAGTGACTGATAGTCTGGGTGAAGGGATACAGAGTGACTGATAGTCTTGGTGAAGGGATACAGAGTGACTGATGAAGGGATCTGATAGTCTTGGTGAAGGGATACAGAGTGACTGATAGTCTTGGTGAAGGGATACAGAGTGACTGATAGTCTTGGTGAAGGGATATAGAGTGACTGATAGTCTTGGTGAAGGGATACAGAGTGACTGATAGTCTTGGTGAAGGGAGTGAGACTGATAGTCTTGGTGAAGGGATACAGAGTGACTGATAGTCTTGGTGAAGGGATATAGAGTGACTGATAGTCTTGGTGACTGATAGTCTTGGTGAAGGGATACAGAGTGACTGATAGTATTGGTGAAGGGATATAGAGTGACTGATAGTCTTGGTGACTGATAGTCTTGGTGAAGGGATACAGAGTGACTGATAGTCTTGGTGAAGGGATACAGAGTGACTGATAGTCTTGATGAAGGGATACAGAGTGACTGATAGTCTTGGTGAAGGGATACAGAGTGACTGATAGTCTTGGTGAAGGGATACAGAGTGACTGATAGTCTTGGTGAAGGGATATAGAGTGACTGATAGTCTTGGTGAAGGGATACAGAGTGACTGATAGTCTTGGTGAAGGGATACAGAGTGACTGATAGTCTTTGTGAAGGGATACAGAGTGACTGATAGTCTTGGTGAAGGGATACAGAGTGACTGATAGTCCTGGTGAAGGGATATAGAGTGACTGATAGTCTTGGTGAAGGGATACAGAGTGACTGATAGTCTTGGTGAAGGGATACAGAGTGACTGATAGTCTTGGTGAAGGGATACAGAGTGACTGATAGTCTTGGTGAAGGGATACAGAGTGACTGATAGTATTGGTGAAGGGATACAGAGTGACTGATAGTCCTGGTGAAGGGATATAGAGTGACTGATAGTCTGGTGAAGGGAGTGACAGAGTGACTGAGTCTGATAGTCTTGGTGAAGGGATGGTGAAGGGATACAGAGTGACTGATAGTCTTGGTGAAGGGATACAGAGTGACTGATAGTCTTGGTGAAGGGATACAGAGTGACTGATAGTCTTGGTGAAGGGATACAGAGTGACTGATAGTCTTGGTGAAGGGATACAGAGTGACTGATAGTCTTGGTGAAGGGAAGGGAGTCTTGGTGAAGGGATAGAGTGACTGATAGTCTTGGTGAAGGGATACAGAGTGACTGATAGTCTTGGTGAAGGGATACAGAGTGACTGATAGTCTTGGTGAAGGGATACAGAGTGACTGATAGTCTTGGTGAAGGGATATAGAGTGACTGATAGTCTTGGTGACTGATAGTCTTAGGTGAAGGGATACAGAGTGACTGATAGTCTGATAGTCTTGGTGAAGGGATTGAGTGACTGAAGGTGAAGGGATACAGAGTGACTGATAGTCTTGAAGGGATGACTGATAGTCTTGGTGAAGGGATACAGAGTGACTGTA
Source organism: Oncorhynchus gorbuscha (assembly GCF_021184085.1). Taxonomy (NCBI): domain Eukaryota; kingdom Metazoa; phylum Chordata; class Actinopteri; order Salmoniformes; family Salmonidae; genus Oncorhynchus; species Oncorhynchus gorbuscha. The sequence goes on along the minus strand of NW_025745989.1, from coordinate 173,792 downwards.
GTCTTGGTGAAGTGACTGATAGTCTTGGTGAAGGGATACAGAGTGACTGATAGTCTTGGTGAAGGGATACAGAGTGACTGATAGTCTTGGTGAAGGGATACAGAGTGACTGATAGTCCTGGTGAAGGGATATAGAGTGACTGATAGTCTGGGTGAAGGGATACAGAGTGACTGATAGTCTTGGTGAAGGGATACAGAGTGACTGATAGTCTTGGTGAAGGGATACAGAGTGACTGATAGTCTTGGTGAAGGGATACAGAGTGACTGATAGTCTTGGTGAAGGGATATAGAGTGACTGATAGTCTTGGTGAAGGGATACAGAGTGACTGATAGTCTTGGTGAAGGGATACAGAGTGACTGATAGTCTTGGTGAAGGGATACAGAGTGACTGATAGTCTTGGTGAAGGGATATAGAGTGACTGATAGTCTTGGTGACTGATAGTCTTGGTGAAGGGATACAGAGTGACTGATAGTATTGGTGAAGGGATATAGAGTGACTGATAGTCTTGGTGACTGATAGTCTTGGTGAAGGGATACAGAGTGACTGATAGTCTTGGTGAAGGGATACAGAGTGACTGATAGTCTTGATGAAGGGATACAGAGTGACTGATAGTCTTGGTGAAGGGATACAGAGTGACTGATAGTCTTGGTGAAGGGATACAGAGTGACTGATAGTCTTGGTGAAGGGATACAGAGTGACTGATAGTCTTGGTGAAGGGATACAGAGTGACTGATAGTATTGGTGAAGGGATACAGAGTGACTGATAGTCTTGGTGAAGGGATACAGAGTGACTGATAGTCTTGGTGACTGATAGTCTTGGTGAAGGGATACAGAGTGACTGATAGTCTTGGTGACTGATAGTCTTGGTGAAGGGATACAGAGTGACTGATAGTCTTGGTGACTGATAGTCTTGGTGAAGGGATACAGAGTGACTGATAGTCTTGGTGAAGGGATAGTCTTGGTGAAGGGAGTGACTGATAGTCTTGGTGAAGGGATACAGAGTGACTGATAGTCTTGGTGAAGGGATACAGAGTGACTGATAGTCTTGGTGAAGGGATACAGAGTGACTGATAGTCTTGGTGAAGGGATACAGAGTGACTGATAGTCTTGGTGAAGGGATACAGAGTGACTGATAGTCTTGGTGAAGGGATACAGAGTGACTGATAGTCTTGGTGAAGGGATACAGAGTGACTGATAGTCTTGGTGAAGGGATACAGAGTGACTGATAGTCTTGGTGAAGGGATACAGAGTGACTGATAGTCTTGGTGAAGGGATACAGAGTGACTGATAGTCTTGGTGAAGGGATACAGAGTGACTGATAGTCTTGGTGAAGGGATACAGAGTGACTGATAGTCTTGGTGAAGGGATACAGAGTGACTGATAGTCTTGGTGAAGGGATACAGAGTGACTGATAGTCTTGGTGAAGGGATACAGAGTGACTGATAGTCTTGGTGAAGGGATATAGAGTGACTGATAGTCTTGGTGAAGGGATACAGAGTGACTGATAGTCTTGGTGAAGGATACAGAGTGACTGATAGTCTTGGTGAAGGGATACAGAGTGACTGATAGTCTTGGTGAAGGGATATAGAGTGACTGATAGTCTTGGTGACTGATAGTCTTGGTGAAGGGATACAGAGTGACTGATAGTATTGGTGAAGGGATATAGAGTGACTGATAGTCTTGGTGACTGATAGTCTTGGTGAAGGGATACAGAGTGACTGATAGTCTTGGTGAAGGGATACAGAGTGACTGATAGTCTTGATGAAGGGATACAGAGTGACTGATAGTCTTGGTGAAGGGATACAGAGTGACTGATAGTATTGGTGAAGGGATATAGAGTGACTGATAGTCTTGGTGAAGGGATACAGAGTGACTGATAGTATTGGTGAAGGGATACAGAGTGACTGATAGTCTTGGTGAAGGGATACAGAGTGACTGATAGTCTTGGTGAAGGGATACAGAGTGACTGATAGTCTTGGTGAAGGGATACAGAGTGACTGATAGTCTTGGTGAAGGGATACAGAGTGACTGATAGTCTTGGTGACTGATAGTCTTGGTGAAGGGATACAGAGTGACTGATAGTCTTGGTGACTGATAGTCTTGGTGAAGGGATACAGAGTGACTGATAGTCTTGGTGACTGATAGTCTTGGTGAAGGGATACAGAGTGACTGATAGTCTTGGTGACTGATAGTCTTGGTGAAGGGATACAGAGTGACTGATAGTCTTGGTGAAGGGATACAGAGTGACTGATAGTCTTGGTGAAGGGATACAGAGTGACTGATAGTCCTGGTGAAGGGATATAGAGTGACTGATAGTCTGGGTGAAGGGATACAGAGTGACTGATAGTCTTGGTGAAGGGATACAGAGTGACTGATAGTCTTGGTGAAGGGATACAGAGTGACTGATAGTCTTTGTGAAGGGATACAGAGTGACTGATAGTCTTGGTGAAGGGATACAGAGTGACTGATAGTCTTGGTGAAGGGATACAGAGTGACTGATAGTCTTGGTGAAGGGATACAGAGTGACTGATAGTCTTGGTGAAGGGATACAGAGTGACTGATAGTCTTGGTGAAGGGATATAGAGTGACTGATAGTCTTGGTGACTGATAGTCTTGGTGAAGGGATACAGAGTGACTGATAGTCTTGGTGAAGGGATATAGAGTGACTGATAGTCTTGGTGACTGATAGTCTTGGTGAAGGGATACAGAGTGACTGATAGTCTTGGTGAAGGGATATAGAGTGACTGATAGTCTTGATGAAGGGATACAGAGTGACTGATAGTCTTGGTGAAGGGATACAGAGTGACTGATAGTCTTGGTGAAGGGATACAGAGTGACTGATAGTCTTGGTGAAGGGATACAGAGTGACTGATAGTCTTGGTGAAGGGATACAGAGTGACTGATAGTATTGGTGAAGGGATACAGAGTGACTGATAGTCTTGGTGAAGGGATACAGAGTGACTGATAGTCTTGGTGAAGGGATACAGAGTGACTGATAGTCTTGGTGAAGGGATACAGAGTGACTGATAGTCTTGGTGAAGGGAGGGATATAGAGTGACTGATAGTCTTGGTGAAGGGATACAGAGTGACTGATAGTCTTGGTGAAGGGACTGATAGTCTTGGTGAAGGGATACAGAGTGACTGATAGTGACTTAGTCTTGGTGAAGGGATACAGAGTGACTGATAGTCTTGGTGAAGGGATACAGAGTGACTGATAGTCTTGGTGAAGGGACTGACTGATAGTCTTGGTGAAGGGATACAGAGTGACTGATAGTATTGGTGAAGGGATACAGAGTGACTGATAGTCTTGGTGAAGGGATACAGAGTGACTGATAGTCTTGGTGAAGGGATACAGAGTGACTGATAGTCTTGGTGAAGGGATACAGAGTGACTGATAGTCTGGGTGAAGGGATACAGAGTGACTGATAGTCTTGGTGAAGGGATACAGAGTGACTGATAGTCTTGGTGAAGGGATACAGAGTGACTGATAGTCTTGGTGAAGGGATACAGAGTGACTGATAGTCTTGGTGAAGGGAAGAGTGACTGATATAGAGTGACTGATAGTCTTGGTGAAGGGATACAGAGTGACTGATAGTCTTGGTGAAGGGATACAGAGTGACTGATAGTCTTAGTCTTGGTGAAGGGATACAGAGTGACTGATAGTCTTGGTGAAGGGATACAGAGTGACTGATAGTCTTGGTGAAGGGATACAGAGTGACTGATAGTCTTGGTGAAGGGATACAGAGTGACTGATAGTATTGGTGAAGGGATATAGAGTGACTGATAGTCTGAAGGGATACAGAGTGACTGATAGTCTTGGTGAAGGGATACAGAGTGACTGATAGTCTTGGTGAAGGGATACAGAGTGACTGACAGAGTCTGATAGTCTTGGTGAAGGGATACAGAGTGACTGATAGTCTTGGTGAAGGGATACAGAGTGACTGATAGTCTTGGTGAAGGGACAGGGATATAGTCTTGGTGACTGACTGATAGTCTTGGTGAAGGGATACAGAGTGACTGATAGTCTTGGTGAAGGGATACAGAGTGACTGATAGTCTTGGTGAAGGGATACAGAGTGACTGATAGTCTTGGTGAAGGGATACAGAGTGACTGATAGTCTTGGTGACTGATAGTCTTGGTGAAGGGATACAGAGTGACTGATAGTCTTGGTGACTGATAGTCTTGGTGAAGGGATACAGAGTGACTGATAGTCTTGGTGACTGATAGTCTTGGTGAAGGGATACAGAGTGACTGATAGTCTTGGTGACTGATAGTCTTGGTGAAGGGATACAGAGTGACTGATAGTCTTGGTGAAGGGATACAGAGTGACTGATAGTCTTGGTGAAGGGATACAGAGTGACTGATAGTCCTGGTGAAGGGATATAGAGTGACTGATAGTCTGGGTGAAGGGATACAGAGTGACTGATAGTCTTGGTGAAGGGATACAGAGTGACTGATAGTCTTGGTGAAGGGATACAGAGTGACTGATAGTCTTGGTGAAGGGATACAGAGTGACTGATAGTCTTGGTGAAGGGATATAGAGTGACTGATAGTCTTGGTGAAGGGATACAGAGTGACTGATAGTCTTGGTGAAGGGATACAGAGTGACTGATAGTCTTGGTGAAGGGATACAGAGTGACTGATAGTCTTGGTGAAGGGATATAGAGTGACTGATAGTCTTGGTGAAGGGATACAGAGTGACTGATAGTATTGGTGAAGGGATATAGAGTGACTGATAGTCTTGGTGACTGATAGTCTTGGTGAAGGGATACAGAGTGACTGATAGTCTTGGTGAAGGGATACAGAGTGACTGATAGTCTTGATGAAGGGATACAGAGTGACTGATAGTCTTGGTGAAGGGATACAGAGTGACTGATAGTATTGGTGAAGGGATATAGAGTGACTAATAGTCTTGGTGAAGGGATACAGAGTGACTGATAGTATTGGTGAAGGGATACAGAGTGACTGATAGTCTTGGTGAAGGGATACAGAGTGACTGATAGTCTTGGTGAAGGGATACAGAGTGACTGATAGTCTTGGTGACTGATAGTCTTGGTGAAGGGATACAGAGTGACTGATAGTCTTGGTGACTGATAGTCTTGGTGAAGGGATACAGAGTGACTGATAGTCTTGGTGAAGGGACTGATAGTCTTGGTGAAGGGATACAGAGTGACTGATAGTCTTGGTGACTGATAGTCTTGGTGAAGGGATACAGAGTGACTGATAGTCTTGGTGAAGGGATATAGAGTGACTGATAGTCTTGGTGAAGGGATACAGAGTGACTGATAGTCCTGGTGAAGGGATACAGAGTGACTGATAGTCTGGTGAAGGGATACAGAGTGACTGAGGGATACAGAGTGACTGATAGTCTTGGTGAAGGGATACAGAGTGACTGATAGTCTTGGTGAAGGGATACAGAGTGACTGATAGTCTTGGTGAAGGGATACAGAGTGACTGATAGTCTTGGTGAAGGGATACAGAGTGACTGATAGTCTTGGTGAAGGGATACAGAGTGACTGATAGTCTTGGTGAAGGGATACAGAGTGACTGATAGTCTTGGTGAAGGGATACAGAGTGACTGATAGTCTTGGTGAAGGGATATAGAGTGACTGATAGTCTTGGTGAAGGGATACAGAGTGACTGATAGTCTTGGTGAAGGGATATAGAGTGACTGATAGTCTTGGTGACTGATAGTCTTGGTGAAGGGATACAGAGTGACTGATAGTCTTGGTGAAGGGATACAGAGTGACTGATAGTCTTGATGAAGGGATACAGAGTGACTGATAGTCTTGGTGAAGGGATACAGAGTGACTGATAGTCTTGGTGAAGGGATATAGAGTGACTGATAGTCTTGGTGAAGGGATACAGAGTGACTGATAGTATTGGTGAAGGGATACAGAGTGACTGATAGTCTTGGTGAAGGGATACAGAGTGACTGATAGTCTTGGTGAAGGGATACAGAGTGACTGATAGTCTTGGTGAAGGGATGACTGATAGTCTTGGTGAAGGGATACAGAGTGACTGATAGTCTTGGTGAAGGGATACAGAGTGACTGATAGTCTTGGTGAAGGGATACAGAGTGACTGACTGATAGTCTTGGTGAAGGGATACAGAGTGACTGAGTGACTGATAGTCTTGGTGAAGGGATACAGAGTGACTGATAGTCTGGTGAAGGGTGACTGATAGTCTTGGTGAAGGGATACAGAGTGACTGATAGTCTTGGTGAAGGGATACAGAGTGACTGATAGTCTTGGTGAAGGGATACAGAGTGACTGATAGTCTTGGTGAAGGGATACAGAGTGACTGATAGTCTTGGTGAAGGGATACAGAGTGACTGATAGTCTTGGTGAAAGGATATAGAGTGACTGATAGTCTTGGTGAAGGGATACAGAGTGACTGATAGTCTTGGTGAAGGGATACAGAGTGACTGATAGTCTTGGTGTAGAGTGACTGATAGTCTTGGTGAAGGGATACAGAGTGACTGATAGTCTTGGTGAAGGGATACAGTGACTGACTGATAGTCTTGATGAAGGGATACAGAGTGACTGATAGTCTTGGTGAAGGGATACAGAGTGACTGATAGTCTTGAGTGACTGATAGTCTTGGTGAAGGGATACAGAGTGACTGATAGTCTTGGTGAAGGGATATAGACAGAGTCTTGACTGATAGTCTTGGTGAAGGGATACAGAGTGACTGATAGTCTTGGTGAAGGGATACAGAGTGACTGATAGTCTTGGTGAAGGGATACAGAGTGACTGATAGTCTTGGTGAAGGGATACAGAGTGACTGATAGTCTTGGTGAAGGGATACAGAGTGACTGATAGTCTTGGTGACTGATAGTCTTGGTGAAGGGATACAGAGTGACTGATAGTCTTGGTGAAGGGATACAGAGTGACTGATAGTCTTGGTGAAGGGATACAGAGTGACTGATAGTCTTGGTGAAGGGATACAGAGTGATAGTCTTGGTGAAGGGATACAGAGTGACTGATAGTCTTGGTGAAGGGATACAGAGTGACTGATAGTCTTGGTGAAGGGATACAGAGTGACTGATAGTCTTGGTGAAGGGATATAGAGTGACTGATAGTCTTGGTGAAGGGATACAGAGTGACTGATAGTCTTGGTGAAGGGATACAGAGTGACTGATAGTCTTGGTGAAGGGATACAGAGTGACTGATAGTCTTGGTGAAGGGATACAGAGTGACTGATAGTCTTGGTGAAGGGATACAGAGTGACTGATAGTCTTGGTGAAGGGATACAGAGTGACTGATAGTCTTGGTGAAGGGATACAGAGTGACTGATAGTCTTGGTGAAGGGATACAGAGTGACTGATAGTCTTGGTGAAGGGATACAGAGTGACTGATAGTCTTGGTGAAGGGATACAGAGTGACTGATAGTCTTGGTGAAGGGATACAGAGTGACTGATAGTCTTGGTGAAGGGATACAGAGTGACTGATAGTATTGGTGAAGGGATATAGAGTGACTGATAGTCTTGGTGAAGGGATACAGAGTGACTGATAGTATTGGTGAAGGGATACAGAGTGACTGATAGTATTGGTGAAGGGATACAGAGTGACTGATAGTCTTGGTGAAGGGATACAGAGTGACTGATAGTCTTGGTGAAGGGATACAGAGTGACTGATAGTCTTGGTGAAGGGATACAGAGTGACTGATAGTCTTGGTGAAGGGATACAGAGTGACTGATAGTCTTGTGACTGAAGTCTTGGTGAAGGGATACAGAGTGACTGATAGTCTTGGTGAAGGGATACAGAGTGACTGATAGTCTTGGTGAAGGGATACAGAGTGACTGATAGTCTTGGTGACTGATAGTCGTGACTGATAGTCTTGGTGAAGGGATACAGAGTGACTGATAGTCTTGGTGAAGGGATACAGGTGACTGATAGTCTGGTGAAGGGTGACTGATAGTCTTGGTGAAGGGATATAGAGTGACTGATAGTCTGATAGTCTGATAGAGTGACTGATAGTCTTGGTGAAGGGATACAGAGTGACTGATAGTCTTGGTGAAGGGATACAGAGTGACTGATAGTCTTGGTGAAGGGATACAGAGTGACTGATAGTCTTGGTGAAGGGATACAGAGTGACTGATAGTCTTGGTGAAGGGATACAGAGTGACTGATAGTCTTGGTGAAGGGATACAGAGTGACTGATAGTCTTGGTGAAGGGATACAGAGTGACTGATAGTCTTGGTGAAGGGATAGTCTTGGTGAAGGGAGTGACTGATAGTCTTGGTGAAGGGATACAGAGTGACTGATAGTCTTGGTGAAGGGATACAGAGTGACTGATAGTATTGGTGAAGGGATATAGAGTGACTGATAGTCTTGGTGAAGGGATACAGAGTGACTGATAGTCTTGGTGAAGGGATACAGAGTGACTGATAGTCTTGGTGAAGGGATACAGAGTGACTGATAGTCTTGGTGAAGGGATACAGAGTGACTGATAGTCTTGGTGACTGATAGTCTTGGTGAAGGGATACAGAGTGACTGATAGTCTTGGTGACTGATAGTCTTGGTGAAGGGATACAGAGTGACTGATAGTCTTGGTGACTGATAGTCTTGGTGAAGGGATACAGAGTGACTGATAGTCTTGGTGACTGATAGTCTTGGTGAAGGGATACAGAGTGACTGATAGTCTTGGTGAAGGGATACAGAGTGACTGATAGTCTTGGTGAAGGGATACAGAGTGACTGATAGTCCTGGTGAAGGGATATAGAGTGACTGATAGTCTGGGTGAAGGGATACAGAGTGACTGATAGTCTTGGTGAAGGGATACAGAGTGACTGATAGTCTTGGTGAAGGGATACAGAGTGACTGATAGTCTTGGTGAAGGGATACAGAGTGACTGATAGTCTTGGTGAAGGGATACAGAGTAACTGATAGTCTTGGTGAAGGGATACAGAGTGACTGATAGTCTTGGTGAAGGGATACAGAGTGACTGATAGTCTTGGTGAAGGGATACAGAGTGACTGATAGTCTTGGTGAAGGGATATAGAGTGACTGATAGTCTTGGTGAAGGGATACAGAGTGACTGATAGTATTGGTGAAGGGATATAGAGTGACTGATAGTCTTGGTGACTGATAGTCTTGGTGAAGGGATACAGAGTGACTGATAGTCTTGGTGAAGGGATACAGAGTGACTGATAGTCTTGATGAAGGGATACAGAGTGACTGATAGTCTTGGTGAAGGGATACAGAGTGACTGATAGTATTGGTGAAGGGATATAGAGTGACTGATAGTCTTGGTGAAGGGATACAGAGTGACTGATAGTCTTGGTGAAGGGATACAGAGTGACTGATAGTATTGGTGAAGGGATACAGAGTGACTGATAGTCTTGGTGAAGTGGATACAGAGTGACTGATAGTCTTGGTGACTGATAGTCTTGGTGAAGGGATACAGAGTGACTGATAGTCTTGGTGACTGATAGTCTTGGTGAAGGGATACAGAGTGACTGATAGTCTTGGTGACTGATAGTCTTGGTGAAGGGATACAGAGTGACTGATAGTCTTGGTGACTGATAGTCTTGGTGAAGGGATACAGAGTGACTGATAGTCTTGGTGAAGGGATACAGAGTGACTGATAGTCTTGGTGAAGGGATACAGAGTGACTGATAGTCCTGGTGAAGGGATATAGAGTGACTGATAGTCTGGGTGAAGGGATACAGAGTGACTGATAGTCTTGGTGAAGGGATACAGAGTGACTGATAGTCTTGGTGAAGGGATACAGAGTGACTGATAGTCTTGGTGAAGGGATACAGAGTGACTGATAGTCTTGGTGAAGGGATATAGAGTGACTGATAGTCTTGGTGAAGGGATACAGAGTGACTGATAGTCTTGGTGAAGGGATACAGAGTGACTGATAGTCTTGGTGAAGGGATACAGAGTGACTGATAGTCTTGGTGAAGGGATATAGAGTGACTGATAGTCTTGGTGACTGATAGTCTTGGTGAAGGGATACAGAGTGACTGATAGTATTGGTGAAGGGATATAGAGTGACTGATAGTCTTGGTGACTGATAGTCTTGGTGAAGGGATACAGAGTGACTGATAGTCTTGGTGAAGGGATACAGAGTGACTGATAGTCTTGATGAAGGGATACAGAGTGACTGATAGTCTTGGTGAAGGGATACAGAGTGACTGATAGTATTGGTGAAGGGATATAGAGTGACTGATAGTCTTGGTGAAGGGATACAGAGTGACTGATAGTATTGGTGAAGGGATACAGAGTGACTGATAGTATTGGTGAAGGGATACAGAGTGACTGATAGTCTTGGTGAAGGGATACAGAGTGACTGATAGTCTTGGTGAAGGGATACAGAGTGACTGATAGTCTTGGTGAAGGGATATAGAGTGACTGATAGTCTTGGTGAAGGGATACAGAGTGACTGATAGTCTTGGTGAAGGGATATAGAGTGACTGATAGTCTTGGTGAAGGGATACAGAGTGACTGATAGTCTTGGTGAAGGGATACAGAGTGACTGATAGTCTTGGTGACTGATAGTCTTGGTGAAGGGATATAGAGTGACTGATAGTCTTGGTGACTGATAGTCTTGGTGACTGATAGTCTTGGTGAAGTGATATAGAGTGACTGATAGTCTTGGTGAAGGGATACAGAGTGACTGATAGTCTTGGTGAAGGGATACAGAGTGACTGATAGTCTTGGTGAAGGGATACAGAGTGACTGATAGTCTTGGTGAAGGGATACAGAGTGACTGATAGTCTTGGTGAAGGGATACAGAGTAACTGATAGTCTTGGTGAAGGGATACAGAGTGACTGATAGTCTTGGTGAAGGGATACAGAGTGACTGATAGTCTTGGTGAAGGGATACAGAGTGACTGATAGTCTTGGTGAAGGGATATAGAGTGACTGATAGTCTTGGTGAAGGGATACAGAGTGACTGATAGTCTTGGTGAAGGGATATAGAGTGACTGATAGTCTTGGTGAAGGGATACAGAGTGACTAATAGTCTTGGTGAAGGGATACAGAGTGACTGATAGTCTTGGTGAAGGGATACAGAGTGACTGATAGTCTTGGTGAAGGGATACAGAGTGACTGATAGTCTTGGTGAAGGGATACAGAGTGACTGATAGTCTTGGTGAAGGGATACAGAGTGACTGATAGTCTTGGTGAAGGGATATAGAGTGACTGATAATCCTGGTGAAGGGATATAGAGTGACTGATAGTCTTGGTGAAGGGATACAGAGTGACTGATAGTCTTGGTGAAGTGATACAGAGTGACTGATAGTCTTGGTGAAGGGATACAGAGTGACTGATAGTCTTGGTGAAGTGATATAGAGTGACTGATAGTCTTGGTGAAGGGATACAGAGTGACTGATAGACTTGGTGAAGGGATACAGAGTGACTGATAGACTTGGTGAAGGGATACAGAGTGACTGATAGTCTTGGTGACTGATAGTCTTGGTGAAGGGATACAGAGTGACTGATAGTCTTGGTGACTGATAGTCTTGGTGAAGGGATACAGAGTGACTGATAGTCTTGGTGACTGATAGTCTTGGTGAAGGGATACAGAGTGACTGATAGTCTTGGTGAAGGGATATAGAGTGACTGATAGTCTTAGTGAAGGGATACAGAGTGACTGATAGTCTTGGTGACTGATAGTCTTGGTGAAGGGATACAGAGTGACTGATAGTCTTGGTGAAGGGATACAGAGTGACTGATAGTCTTGGTGAAGGGATACAGAGTGACTGATAGTCTTGGTGACTGATAGTCTTGGTGAAGGGATACAGAGTGACTGATAGTCTTGGTGAAGGGATATAGAGTGACTGATAGTCTTGGTGAAGGGATACAGAGTGACTGATAGTCTTGGTGACTGATAGTCTTGGTGAAGGGATACAGAGTGACTGATAGTCTTGGTGAAGGGATACAGAGTGACTGATAGTCTTGGTGAAGGGATACAGAGTGACTGATAGTCTTGGTGACTGATAGTCTTGGTGAAGGGATACAGAGTGACTGATAGTCTTGGTGAAGGGATATAGAGTGACTGATAGTCTTGGTGAAGGGATACAGAGTGACTGATAGTCTTGGTGAAGGGATACAGAGTGACTGATAGTCTTGGTGACTGATAGTCTTGGTGAAGGGATACAGAGTGACTGATAGTCTTGGTGAAGGGATACAGAGTGACTGATAGTCTTGGTGAAGGGATATAGAGTGACTGATAGTCTTGGTGAAGGGATACAGAGTGACTGATAGTCTTGGTGAAGGGATACAGAGTGACTGATAGTCTTGGTGACTGATAGTCTTGGTGAAGGGATACAGAGTGACTGATAGTCTTGGTGAAGGGATATAGAGTGACTGATAGTCTTGGTGAAGGGATACAGAGTGACTGATAGTCTTGGTGACTGATAGTCTTGGTGAAGGGATACAGAGTGACTGATAGTCTTGGTGAAGGGATACAGAGTGACTGATAGTCTTGGTGAAGGGATACAGAGTGACTGATAGTCTTGGTGACTGATAGTCTTGGTGAAGGGATACAGAGTGACTAATAGTCTTGGTGAAGGGATACAGAGTGACTGATAGTCTTGGTGAAGGGATACAGAGTGACTGATAGTCTTGGTGAAGGGATACAGAGTGACTGATAGTCTTGGTGAAGGGATACAGAGTGACTGATAGTCTTGGTGAAGGGATACAGAGTGACTGATAGTCTTGGTGAAGGGATATAGAGTGACTGATAATCCTGGTGAAGGGATATAGAGTGACTGATAGTCTTGGTGAAGGGATACAGAGTGACTGATAGTCTTGGTGAAGTGATACAGAGTGACTGATAGTCTTGGTGAAGGGATACAGAGTGACTGATAGTCTTGGTGAAGTGATATAGAGTGACTGATAGTCTTGGTGAAGGGATACAGAGTGACTGATAGACTTGGTGAAGGGATACAGAGCGACTGATAGACTTGGTGAAGGGATACAGAGTGACTGATAGTCTTGGTGACTGATAGTCTTGGTGAAGGGATACAGAGTGACTGATAGTCTTGGTGACTGATAGTCTTGGTGAAGGGATACAGAGTGACTGATAGTCTTGGTGACTGATAGTCTTGGTGAAGGGATACAGAGTGACTGATAGTCTTGGTGAAGGGATATAGAGTGACTGATAGTCTTAGTGAAGGGATACAGAGTGACTGATAGTCTTGGTGACTGATAGTCTTGGTGAAGGGATACAGAGTGACTGATAGTCTTGGTGAAGGGATACAGAGTGACTGATAGTCTTGGTGAAGGGATACAGAGTGACTGATAGTCTTGGTGACTGATAGTCTTGGTGAAGGGATACAGAGTGACTGATAGTCTTGGTGAAGGGATATAGAGTGACTGATAGTCTTGGTGAAGGGATACAGAGTGACTGATAGTCTTGGTGACTGATAGTCTTGGTGAAGGGATACAGAGTGACTGATAGTCTTGGTGAAGGGATACAGAGTGACTGATAGTCTTGGTGAAGGGATACAGAGTGACTGATAGTCTTGGTGACTGATAGTCTTGGTGAAGGGATACAGAGTGACTGATAGTCTTGGTGAAGGGATATAGAGTGACTGATAGTCTTGGTGAAGGGATACAGAGTGACTGATAGTCTTGGTGAAGGGATACAGAGTGACTGATAGTCTTGGTGACTGATAGTCTTGGTGAAGGGATACAGAGTGACTGATAGTCTTGGTGAAGGGATACAGAGTGACTGATAGTCTTGGTGAAGGGATATAGAGTGACTGATAGTCTTGGTGAAGGGATACAGAGTGACTAATAGTCTTGGTGAAGGGATACAGAGTGACTGATAGTCTTGGTGAAGGGATACAGAGTGACTGATAGTCTTGGTGAAGGGATACAGAGTGACTGATAGTCTTGGTGAAGGGATACAGAGTGACTGATAGTCTTGGTGAAGGGATACAGAGTGACTGATAGTCTTGGTGAAGGGATATAGAGTGACTGATAATCCTGGTGAAGGGATATAGAGTGACTGATAGTCTTGGTGAAGGGATACAGAGTGACTGATAGTCTTGGTGAAGTGATACAGAGTGACTGATAGTCTTGGTGAAGGGATACAGAGTGACTGATAGTCTTGGTGAAGGATATAGAGTGACTGATAGTCTTGGTGAAGGGATACAGAGTGACTGATAGACTTGGTGAAGGGATACAGAGCGACTGATAGACTTGGTGAAGGGATACAGAGTGACTGATAGTCTTGGTGACTGATAGTCTTGGTGAAGGGATACAGAGTGACTGATAGTCTTGGTGACTGATAGTCTTGGTGAAGGGATACAGAGTGACTGATAGTCTTGGTGACTGATAGTCTTGGTGAAGGGATACAGAGTGACTGATAGTCTTGGTGAAGGGATATAGAGTGACTGATAGTCTTAGTGAAGGGATACAGAGTGACTGATAGTCTTGGTGACTGATAGTCTTGGTGAAGGGATACAGAGTGACTGATAGTCTTGGTGAAGGGATACAGAGTGACTGATAGTCTTGGTGAAGGGATACAGAGTGACTGATAGTCTTGGTGACTGATAGTCTTGGTGAAGGGATACAGAGTGACTGATAGTCTTGGTGAAGGGATATAGAGTGACTGATAGTCTTGGTGAAGGGATACAGAGTGACTGATAGTCTTGGTGACTGATAGTCTTGGTGAAGGGATACAGAGTGACTGATAGTCTTGGTGAAGGGATACAGAGTGACTGATAGTCTTGGTGAAGGGATACAGAGTGACTGATAGTCTTGGTGACTGATAGTCTTGGTGAAGGGATACAGAGTGACTGATAGTCTTGGTGAAGGGATATAGAGTGACTGATAGTCTTGGTGAAGGGATACAGAGTGACTGATAGTCTTGGTGAAGGGATACAGAGTGACTGATAGTCTTGGTGACTGATAGTCTTGGTGAAGGGATACAGAGTGACTGATAGTCTTGGTGAAGGGATACAGAGTGACTGATAGTCTTGGTGAAGGGATATAGAGTGACTGATAGTCTTGGTGAAGGGATACAGAGTGACTGATAGTCTTGGTGAAGGGATACAGAGTGACTGATAGTCTTGGTGACTGATAGTCTTGGTGAAGGGATACAGAGTGACTGATAGTCTTGGTGAAGGGATATAGAGTGACTGATAGTCTTGGTGAAGGGATACAGAGTGACTGATAGTCTTGGTGACTGATAGTCTTGGTGAAGGGATACAGAGTGACTGATAGTCTTGGTGAAGGGATACAGAGTGACTGATAGTCTTGGTGAAGGGATACAGAGTGACTGATAGTCTTGGTGACTGATAGTCTTGGTGAAGGGATACAGAGTGACTAATAGTCTTGGTGAAGGGATACAGAGTGACTGATAGTCTTGGTGAAGGGATACAGAGTGACTGATAGTCTTGGTGAAGGGATACAGAGTGACTGATAGTCTTGGTGAAGGGATACAGAGTGACTGATAGTCTTGGTGAAGGGATACAGAGTGACTGATAGTCTTGGTGAAGGGATATAGAGTGACTGATAATCCTGGTGAAGGGATATAGAGTGACTGATAGTCTTGGTGAAGGGATACAGAGTGACTGATAGTCTTGGTGAAGTGATACAGAGTGACTGATAGTCTTGGTGAAGGGATACAGAGTGACTGATAGTCTTGGTGAAGTGATATAGAGTGACTGATAGTCTTGGTGAAGGGATACAGAGTGACTGATAGACTTGGTGAAGGGATACAGAGCGACTGATAGACTTGGTGAAGGGATACAGAGTGACTGATAGTCTTGGTGACTGATAGTCTTGGTGAAGGGATACAGAGTGACTGATAGTCTTGGTGACTGATAGTCTTGGTGAAGGGATACAGAGTGACTGATAGTCTTGGTGACTGATAGTCTTGGTGAAGGGATACAGAGTGACTGATAGTCTTGGTGAAGGGATATAGAGTGACTGATAGTCTTAGTGAAGGGATACAGAGTGACTGATAGTCTTGGTGACTGATAGTCTTGGTGAAGGGATACAGAGTGACTGATAGTCTTGGTGAAGGGATACAGAGTGACTGATAGTCTTGGTGAAGGGATACAGAGTGACTGATAGTCTTGGTGACTGATAGTCTTGGTGAAGGGATACAGAGTGACTGATAGTCTTGGTGAAGGGATATAGAGTGACTGATAGTCTTGGTGAAGGGATACAGAGTGACTGATAGTCTTGGTGACTGATAGTCTTGGTGAAGGGATACAGAGTGACTGATAGTCTTGGTGAAGGGATACAGAGTGACTGATAGTCTTGGTGAAGGGATACAGAGTGACTGATAGTCTTGGTGACTGATAGTCTTGGTGAAGGGATACAGAGTGACTGATAGTCTTGGTGAAGGGATATAGAGTGACTGATAGTCTTGGTGAAGGGATACAGAGTGACTGATAGTCTTGGTGAAGGGATACAGAGTGACTGATAGTCTTGGTGACTGATAGTCTTGGTGAAGGGATACAGAGTGACTGATAGTCTTGGTGAAGGGATACAGAGTGACTGATAGTCTTGGTGAAGGGATATAGAGTGACTGATAGTCTTGGTGAAGGGATACAGAGTGACTGATAGTCTTGGTGAAGGGATACAGAGTGACTGATAGTCTTGGTGACTGATAGTCTTGGTGAAGGGATACAGAGTGACTGATAGTCTTGGTGAAGGGATATAGAGTGACTGATAGTCTTGGTGAAGGGATACAGAGTGACTGATAGTCTTGGTGACTGATAGTCTTGGTGAAGGGATACAGAGTGACTGATAGTCTTGGTGAAGGGATACAGAGTGACTGATAGTCTTGGTGAAGGGATACAGAGTGACTGATAGTCTTGGTGACTGATAGTCTTGGTGAAGGGATACAGAGTGACTGATCGTCTTGGTGAAGGGATATAGAGTGACTGATAGTCTTGGTGAAGGGATACAGAGTGACTGATAGTCTTTGTGAAGGGATACAGAGTGACTGATAGTCTTGGTGACTGATAGTCTTGGTGAAGGGATACAGAGTGACTGATAGTCTTGGTGAAGGGATACAGAGTGACTGATAGTCTTGGTGAAGGGATACAGAGTGACTGATAGTCTTGGTGAAGGGATACAGAGTGACTGATAGTCTTGGTGAAGGGATACAGAGTGACTGATAGTCCTGGTGAAGGGATACAGAGTGACTGATAGTCTTGGTGACTGATAGTCTTGGTGAAGGGATACAGAGTGACTGATAGTCTTGGTGAAGGGATACAGAGTGACTGATAGTCTTGGTGAAGGGATACAGAGTGACTGATAGTCTTGGTGACTGATAGTCTTGGTGAAGGGATACAGAGTGACTGATAGTCTTGGTGAAGGGATATAGAGTGACTGATAGTCTTGGTGAAGGGATACAGAGTGACTGATAGTCTTGGTGAAGGGATACAGAGTGACTGATAGTCTTGGTGACTGATAGTCTTGGTGAAGGGATACAGAGTGACTGATAGTCTTGGTGAAGGGATACAGAGTGACTGATAGTCTTGGTGAAGGGATATAGAGTGACTGATAGTCTTGGTGAAGGGATACAGAGTGACTGATAGTCTTGGTGAAGGGATACAGAGTGACTGATAGTCTTGGTGACTGATAGTCTTGGTGAAGGGATACAGAGTGACTGATAGTCTTGGTGAAGGGATATAGAGTGACTGATAGTCTTGGTGAAGGGATACAGAGTGACTGATAGTCTTGGTGACTGATAGTCTTGGTGAAGGGATACAGAGTGACTGATAGTCTTGGTGAAGGGATACAGAGTGACTGATAGTCTTGGTGAAGGGATACAGAGTGACTGATAGTCTTGGTGACTGATAGTCTTGGTGAAGGGATACAGAGTGACTGATCGTCTTGGTGAAGGGATATAGAGTGACTGATAGTCTTGGTGAAGGGATACAGAGTGACTGATAGTCTTTGTGAAGGGATACAGAGTGACTGATAGTCTTGGTGACTGATAGTCTTGGTGAAGGGATACAGAGTGACTGATAGTCTTGGTGAAGGGATACAGAGTGACTGATAGTCTTGGTGAAGGGATACAGAGTGACTGATAGTCTTGGTGAAGGGATACAGAGTGACTGATAGTCTTGGTGAAGGGATACAGAGTGACTGATAGTCCTGGTGAAGGGATACAGAGTGACTGATAGTCTTGGTGACTGATAGTCTTGGTGAAGGGATACAGAGTGACTGATAGTCTTGGTGAAGGGATACAGAGTGACTGATAGTCTTGGTGACTGATAGTCTTGGTGAAGGGATACAGAGTGACTGATAGTCTTGGTGAAGGGATATAGAGTGACTGATAGTCTTGGTGAAGGGATACAGAGTGACTGATAGTCTTGGTGACTGATAGTCTTGGTGAAGGGATACAGAGTGACTGATAGTCTTGGTGAAGGGATATAGAGTGACTGATAGTCTTGGTGAAGGGATACAGAGTGACTGATAGTCTTGGTGAAGGGATACAGAGTGACTGATAGTCTTGGTGAAGGGATATAGAGTGACTGATAGTCTTGGTGAAGGGATACAGAGTGACTGATAGTCCTGGTGAAGGGATACAGAGTGACTGATAGTCTTGGTGACTGATAGTCTTGGTGAAGGGATACAGAGTGACTGATAGTCTTGGTGAAGGGATACAGAGTGACTGATAGTCTTGGTGACTGATAGTCTTGGTGAAGGGATACAGAGTGACTGATAGTCTTGGTGAAGGGATACAGAGTGACTGATAGTCTTGGTGAAGGGATACAGAGTGACTGATAGTCTTGGTGAAGGGATACAGAGTGACTGATAGTCCTGGTGAAGGGATATAGAGTGACTGATAGTCTGGGTGAAGGGATACAGAGTGACTGATAGTCTTGGTGAAGGGATACAGAGTGACTGATAGTCTTGGTGAAGGGATACAGAGTGACTGATAGTCTTGGTGAAGGGATACAGAGTGACTGATAGTCTTGGTGAAGGGATATAGAGTGACTGATAGTCTTGGTGAAGGGATACAGAGTGACTGATAGTCTTGGTGAAGGGATACAGAGTGACTGATAGTCTTGGTGAAGGGATACAGAGTAACTGATAGTCTTGGTGAAGGGATACAGAGTGACTGATAGTCTTGGTGAAGGGATACAGAGTGACTGATAGTCTTGGTGAAGGGATACAGAGTGACTGATAGTCTTGGTGAAGGGATATAGAGTGACTGATAGTCTTGGTGAAGGGATACAGAGTGACTGATAGTATTGGTGAAGGGATATAGAGTGACTGATAGTCTTGGTGACTGATAGTCTTGGTGAAGGGATACAGAGTGACTGATAGTCTTGGTGAAGGGATATAGAGTGACTGATAGTCTTGGTGAAGGGATACAGAGTGACTGATAGTCTTGGTGAAGGGATACAGAGTGACTGATAGTCTTGGTGAAGGGATACAGAGTGACTGATAGTCTTGGTGAAGGGATATAGAGTGAATGATAGTCTTGGTGACTGATAGTCTTGGTGAAGGGATACAGAGTGACTGATAGTCTTGGTGAAGGGATATAGAGTGACTGATAGTCTTGGTGAAGGGATACAGAGTGACTGATAGTCTTGGTGAAGGGATACAGAGTGACTGATAGTATTGGTGAAGGGATACAGAGTGACTGATAGTCTTGGTGAAGGGATACAGAGTGACTGATAGTATTGGTGAAGGGATACAGAGTGACTGATAGTCCTAGTGAAGGGATATAGAGTGACTGATAGTCTGGGTGAAGGGATACAGAGTGACTGATAGTCTTGGTGAAGGGATACAGAGTGACTGATAGTCTTGGTGAAGGGATACAGAGTGACTGATAGTCTTGGTGAAGGGATACAGAGTGACTGATAGTCTTGGTGAAGGGATATAGAGTGACTGATAGTCTTGGTGAAGGGATACAGAGTGACTGATAGTCTTGGTGAAGGGATACAGAGTGACTGATAGTCTTGGTGAAGGGATACAGAGTGACTGATAGTCTTGGTGAAGGGATATAGAGTGACTGATAGTCTTGGTGACTGATAGTCTTGGTGAAGGGATACAGAGTGACTGATAGTATTGGTGAAGGGATATAGAGTGACTGATAGTCTTGGTGACTGATAGTCTTGGTGAAGGGATACAGAGTGACTGATAGTCTTGGTGAAGGGATACAGAGTGACTGATAGTCTTGATGAAGGGATACAGAGTGACTGATAGTCTTGGTGAAGGGATACAGAGTGACTGATAGTATTGGTGAAGGGATATAGAGTGACTGATAGTCTTGGTGAAGGGATACAGAGTGACTGATAGTCTTGGTGAAGGGATACAGAGTGACTGATAGTATTGGTGAAGGGATACAGAGTGACTGATAGTCTTGGTGAAGGGATACAGAGTGACTGATAGTCTTGGTGACTGATAGTCTTGGTGAAGGGATACAGAGTGACTGATAGTCTTGGTGACTGATAGTCTTGGTGAAGGGATACAGAGTGACTGATAGTCTTGGTGACTGATAGTCTTGGTGAAGGGATACAGAGTGACTGATAGTCTTGGTGACTGATAGTCTTGGTGAAGGGATACAGAGTGACTGATAGTCTTGGTGAAGGGATACAGAGTGACTGATAGTCTTGGTGAAGGGATACAGAGTGACTGATAGTCCTGGTGAAGGGATATAGAGTGACTGATAGTCTGGGTGAAGGGATACAGAGTGACTGATAGTCTTGGTGAAGGGATACAGAGTGACTGATAGTCTTGGTGAAGGGATACAGAGTGACTGATAGTCTTGGTGAAGGGATACAGAGTGACTGATAGTCTTGGTGAAGGGATATAGAGTGACTGATAGTCTTGGTGAAGGGATACAGAGTGACTGATAGTCTTGGTGAAGGGATACAGAGTGACTGATAGTCTTGGTGAAGGGATACAGAGTGACTGATAGTCTTGGTGAAGGGATATAGAGTGACTGATAGTCTTGGTGACTGATAGTATTGGTGAAGGGATACAGAGTGACTGATAGTCTTGGTGAAGGGATACAGAGTGACTGATAGTATTGGTGAAGGGATACAGAGTGACTGATAGTATTGGTGAAGGGATACAGAGTGACTGATAGTCTTGGTGAAGGGATATAGAGTGACTGATAGTCTTGGTGAAGGGATACAGAGTGACTGATAGTCTTGGTGAAGGGATATAGAGTGACTGATAGTCTTGGTGAAGGGATACAGAGTGACTGATAGTCTTGGTGAAGGGATACAGAGTGACTGATAGTCTTGGTGACTGATAGTCTTGGTGAAGGGATATAGAGTGACTGATAGTCTTGGTGACTGATAGTCTTGGTGACTGATAGTCTTGGTGAAGTGATATAGAGTGACTGATAGTCCTGGTGAAGGGATACAGAGTGACTGATAGTCTTGGTGAAGGGATACAGAGTGACTGATAGTCTTGGTGAAGCGATACAGAGTGACTGATAGTCTTGGTGAAGGGATACAGAGTGACTGATAGTCTTGGTGAAGGGATACAGAGTAACTGATAGTCTTGGTGAAGGGATACAGAGTGACTGATAGTCTTGGTGAAGGGATACAGAGTGACTGATAGTCTTGGTGAAGGGATACAGAGTGACTGATAGTCTTGGTGAAGGGATATAGAGTGACTGATAGTCTTGGTGAAGGGATACAGAGTGACTGATAGTATTGGTGAAGGGATATAGAGTGACTGATAGTCTTGGTGACTGATAGTCTTGGTGAAGGGATACAGAGTGACTGATAGTCTTGGTGAAGGGATATAGAGTGACTGATAGTCTTGGTGAAGGGATACAGAGTGACTGATAGTCTTGGTGAAGGGATACAGAGTGACTGATAGTCTTGGTGAAGGGATACAGAGTGACTGATAGTCTTGGTGAAGGGATATAGAGTGAATGATAGTCTTGGTGACTGATAGTCTTGGTGAAGGGATACAGAGTGACTGATAGTCTTGGTGAAGGGATATAGAGTGACTGATAGTCTTGGTGAAGGGATACAGAGTGACTGATAGTCTTGGTGAAGGGATACAGAGTGACTGATAGTATTGGTGAAGGGATACAGAGTGACTGATAGTCTTGGTGAAGGGATACAGAGTGACTGATAGTATTGGTGAAGGGATACAGAGTGACTGATAGTCCTAGTGAAGGGATATAGAGTGACTGATAGTCTGGGTGAAGGGATACAGAGTGACTGATAGTCTTGGTGAAGGGATACAGAGTGACTGATAGTCTTGGTGAAGGGATACAGAGTGACTGATAGTCTTGGTGAAGGGATACAGAGTGACTGATAGTCTTGGTGAAGGGATATAGAGTGACTGATAGTCTTGGTGAAGGGATACAGAGTGACTGATAGTCTTGGTGAAGGGATACAGAGTGACTGATAGTCTTGGTGAAGGGATACAGAGTGACTGATAGTCTTGGTGAAGGGATATAGAGTGACTGATAGTCTTGGTGACTGATAGTCTTGGTGAAGGGATACAGAGTGACTGATAGTATTGGTGAAGGGATATAGAGTGACTGATAGTCTTGGTGACTGATAGTGTTGGTGAAGGGATACAGAGTGACTGATAGTCTTGGTGAAGGGATACAGAGTGACTGATAGTCTTGATGAAGGGATACAGAGTGACTGATAGTCTTGGTGAAGGGATACAGAGTGACTGATAGTATTGGTGAAGGGATATAGAGTGACTGATAGTCTTGGTGAAGGGATACAGAGTGACTGATAGTCTTGGTGAAGGGATACAGAGTGACTGATAGTATTGGTGAAGGGATACAGAGTGACTGATAGTCTTGGTGAAGGGATACAGAGTGACTGATAGTCTTGGTGACTGATAGTCTTGGTGAAGGGATACAGAGTGACTGATAGTCTTGGTGACTGATAGTCTTGGTGAAGGGATACAGAGTGACTGATAGTCTTGGTGACTGATAGTCTTGGTGAAGGGATACAGAGTGACTGATAGTCTTGGTGACTGATAGTCTTGGTGAAGGGATACAGAGTGACTGATAGTCTTGGTGAAGGGATACAGAGTGACTGATAGTCTTGGTGAAGGGATACAGAGTGACTGATAGTCCTGGTGAAGGGATATAGAGTGACTGATAGTCTGGGTGAAGGGATACAGAGTGACTGATAGTCTTGGTGAAGGGATACAGAGTGACTGATAGTCTTGGTGAAGGGATACAGAGTGACTGATAGTCTTGGTGACTGATAGTCTTGGTGAAGGGATACAGAGTGACTGATAGTCTTGGTGACTGATAGTCTTGGTGAAGGGATACAGAGTGACTGATAGTCTTGGTGACTGATAGTCTTGGTGAAGGGATACAGAGTGACTGATAGTCTTGGTGACTGATAGTCTTGGTGAAGGGATACAGAGTGACTGATAGTCTTGGTGAAGGGATACAGAGTGACTGATAGTCTTGGTGAAGGGATACAGAGTGACTGATAGTCCTGGTGAAGGGATATAGAGTGACTGATAGTCTGGGTGAAGGGATACAGAGTGACTGATAGTCTTGGTGAAGGGATACAGAGTGACTGATAGTCTTGGTGAAGGGATACAGAGTGACTGATAGTCTTGGTGAAGGGATACAGAGTGACTGATAGTCTTGGTGAAGGGATATAGAGTGACTGATAGTCTTGGTGAAGGGATACAGAGTGACTGATAGTCTTGGTGAAGGGATACAGAGTGACTGATAGTCTTGGTGAAGGGATACAGAGTGACTGATAGTCTTGGTGAAGGGATATAGAGTGACTGATAGTCTTGGTGACTGATAGTCTTGGTGAAGGGATACAGAGTGACTGATAGTATTGGTGAAGGGATATAGAGTGACTGATAGTCTTGGTGACTGATAGTCTTGGTGAAGGGATACAGAGTGACTGATAGTATTGGTGAAGGGATACAGAGTGACTGATAGTCTTGATGAAGGGATACAGAGTGACTGATAGTCTTGGTGAAGGGATACAGAGTGACTGATAGTATTGGTGAAGGGATATAGAGTGACTGATAGTCTTGGTGAAGGGATACAGAGTGACTGATAGTATTGGTGAAGGGATACAGAGTGACTGATAGTATTGGTGAAGGGATACAGAGTGACTGATAGTCTTGGTGAAGGGATACAGAGTGACTGATAGTCTTGGTGAAGGGATACAGAGTGACTGATAGACTTGGTGAAGGGATACAGAGTGACTGATAGTCTTGGTGAAGGGATATAGAGTGACTGATAGTCTTGGTGACTGATAGTCTTGGTGAAGGGATACAGAGTGACTGATAGTATTGGTGAAGGGATATAGAGTGACTGATAGTCTTGGTGACTGATAGTCTTGGTGAAGGGATACAGAGTGACTGATAGTCTTGGTGAAGGGATACAGAGTGACTGATAGTCTTGGTGAAGGGATACAGAGTGACTGATAGTATTGGTGAAGGGATATAGAGTGACTAATAGTCTTGGTGAAGGGATACAGAGTGACTGATAGTATTGGTGAAGGGATACAGAGTGACTGATAGTCTTTGTGAAGGGATACAGAGTGACTGATAGTATTGGTGAAGGGATACAGAGTGACTGATAGTCCTGGTGAAGGGATATAGAGTGACTGATAGTCTGGGTGAAGGGATACAGAGTGACTGATAGTCTTGGTGAAGGGATACAGAGTGACTGATAGTCTTGGTGAAGGGATACAGAGTGACTGATAGTCTTGGTGAAGGGATACAGAGTGACTGATAGTCTTGGTGAAGGGATATAGAGTGACTGATAGTCTTGGTGAAGGGATACAGAGTGACTGATAGTCTTGGTGAAGGGATACAGAGTGACTGATAGTCTTGGTGAAGGGATACAGAGTGACTGATAGTCTTGGTGAAGGGATATAGAGTGACTGATAGTCTTGGTGACTGATAGTCTTGGTGAAGGGATACAGAGTGACTGATAGTCTTGGTGAAGGGATATAGAGTGACTGATAGTCTTGGTGAAGGGATACAGAGTGACTGATAGTCTTGGTGAAGGGATACAGAGTGACTGATAGTATTGGTGAAGGGATACAGAGTGACTGATAGTCTTGGTGAAGGGATACAGAGTGACTGATAGTATTGGTGAAGGGATACAGAGTGACTGATAGTCCTGGTGAAGGGATATAGAGTGACTGATAGTCTGGGTGAAGGGATACAGAGTGACTGATAGTCTTGGTGAAGGGATACAGAGTGACTGATAGTCTTGGTGAAGGGATACAGAGTGACTGATAGTCTTGGTGAAGGGATACAGAGTGACTGATAGTCTTGGTGAAGGGATATAGAGTGACTGATAGTCTTGGTGAAGGGATACAGAGTGACTGATAGTCTTGGTGAAGGGATACAGAGTGACTGATAGTCTTGGTGAAGGGATACAGAGTGACTGATAGTCTTGGTGAAGGGATATAGAGTGACTGATAGTCTTGGTGACTGATAGTCTTGGTGAAGGGATACAGAGTGACTGATAGTATTGGTGAAGGGATATAGAGTGACTGATAGTCTTGGTGACTGATAGTGTTGGTGAAGGGATACAGAGTGACTGATAGTCTTGGTGAAGGGATACAGAGTGACTGATAGTCTTGATGAAGGGATACAGAGTGACTGATAGTCCTGGTGAAGGGATACAGAGTGACTGATAGTCTTGGTGAAGGGATACAGAGTGACTGATAGTCTTGGTGAAGCGATACAGAGTGACTGATAGTCTTGGTGAAGGGATACAGAGTGACTGATAGTCTTGGTGAAGGGATACAGAGTAACTGATAGTCTTGGTGAAGGGATACAGAGTGACTGATAGTCTTGGTGAAGGGATACAGAGTGACTGATAGTCTTGGTGAAGGGATACAGAGTGACTGATAGTCTTGGTGAAGGGATATAGAGTGACTGATAGTCTTGGTGAAGGGATACAGAGTGACTGATAGTATTGGTGAAGGGATATAGAGTGACTGATAGTCTTGGTGACTGATAGTCTTGGTGAAGGGATACAGAGTGACTGATAGTCTTGGTGAAGGGATACAGAGTGACTGATAGTCTTGATGAAGGGATACAGAGTGACTGATAGTCTTGGTGAAGGGATACAGAGTGACTGATAGTATTGGTGAAGGGATATAGAGTGACTGATAGTCTTGGTGAAGGGATACAGAGTGACTGATAGTATTGGTGAAGGGATACAGAGTGACTGATAGTCTTGGTGAAGGGATACAGAGTGACTGATAGTCTTGGTGACTGATAGTCTTGGTGAAGGGATACAGAGTGACTGATAGTCTTGGTGACTGATAGTCTTGGTGAAGGGATACAGAGTGACTGATAGTCTTGGTGACTGATAGTCTTGGTGAAGGGATACAGAGTGACTGATAGTCTTGGTGACTGATAGTCTTGGTGAAGGGATACAGAGTGACTGATAGTCTTGGTGAAGGGATACAGAGTGACTGATAGTCTTGGTGAAGGGATACAGAGTGACTGATAGTCCTGGTGAAGGGATATAGAGTGACTGATAGTCTGGGTGAAGGGATACAGAGTGACTGATAGTCTTGGTGAAGGGATACAGAGTGACTGATAGTCTTGGTGAAGGGATACAGAGTGACTGATAGTCTTGGTGAAGGGATACAGAGTGACTGATAGTCTTGGTGAAGGGATATAGAGTGACTGATAGTCTTGGTGAAGGGATACAGAGTGACTGATAGTCTTGGTGAAGGGATACAGAGTGACTGATAGTCTTGGTGAAGGGATACAGAGTGACTGATAGTCTTGGTGAAGGGATATAGAGTGACTGATAGTCTTGGTGACTGATAGTCTTGGTGAAGGGATACAGAGGACTGATAGTATTGGTGAAGGGATATAGAGTGACTGATAGTCTTGGTGACTGATAGTCTTGGTGAAGGGATACAGAGTGACTGATAGTATTGGTGAAGGGATACAGAGTGACTGATAGTCTTGATGAAGGGATACAGAGTGACTGATAGTCTTGGTGAAGGGATACAGAGTGACTGATAGTATTGGTGAAGGGATATAGAGTGACTGATAGTCTTGGTGAAGGGATACAGAGTGACTGATAGTATTGGTGAAGGGATACAGAGTGACTGATAGTATTGGTGAAGGGATACAGAGTGACTGATAGTCTTGGTGAAGGGATACAGAGTGACTGATAGTCTTGGTGAAGGGATACAGAGTGACTGATAGACTTGGTGAAGGGATACAGAGTGACTGATAGTCTTGGTGAAGGGATATAGAGTGACTGATAGTCTTGGTGACTGATAGTCTTGGTGAAGGGATACAGAGTGACTGATAGTATTGGTGAAGGGATATAGAGTGACTGATAGTCTTGGTGACTGATAGTCTTGGTGAAGGGATACAGAGTGACTGATAGTCTTGGTGAAGGGATACAGAGTGACTGATAGTCTTGGTGAAGGGATACAGAGTGACTGATAGTATTGGTGAAGGGATATAGAGTGACTAATAGTCTTGGTGAAGGGATACAGAGTGACTGATAGTCTTGGTGAAGGGATACAGAGTGACTGATAGTCTTTGTGAAGGGATACAGAGTGACTGATAGTATTGGTGAAGGGATACAGAGTGACTGATAGTCCTGGTGAAGGGATATAGAGTGACTGATAGTCTGGGTGAAGGGATACAGAGTGACTGATAGTCTTGGTGAAGGGATACAGAGTGACTGATAGTCTTGGTGAAGGGATACAGAGTGACTGATAGTCTTGGTGAAGGGATACAGAGTGACTGATAGTCTTGGTGAAGGGATATAGAGTGACTGATAGTCTTGGTGAAGGGATACAGAGTGACTGATAGTCTTGGTGAAGGGATACAGAGTGACTGATAGTCTTGGTGAAGGGATACAGAGTGACTGATAGTCTTGGTGAAGGGATATAGAGTGACTGATAGTCTTGGTGACTGATAGTCTTGGTGAAGGGATACAGAGTGACTGATAGTCTTGGTGAAGGGATATAGAGTGACTGATAGTCTTGGTGAAGGGATACAGAGTGACTGATAGTCTTGGTGAAGGGATACAGAGTGACTGATAGTATTGGTGAAGGGATACAGAGTGACTGATAGTCTTGGTGAAGGGATACAGAGTGACTGATAGTATTGGTGAAGGGATACAGAGTGACTGATAGTCCTGGTGAAGGGATATAGAGTGACTGATAGTCTGGGTGAAGGGATACAGAGTGACTGATAGTCTTGGTGAAGGGATACAGAGTGACTGATAGTCTTGGTGAAGGGATACAGAGTGACTGATAGTCTTGGTGAAGGGATACAGAGTGACTGATAGTCTTGGTGAAGGGATATAGAGTGACTGATAGTCTTGGTGAAGGGATACAGAGTGACTGATAGTCTTGGTGAAGGGATACAGAGTGACTGATAGTCTTGGTGAAGGGATACAGAGTGACTGATAGTCTTGGTGAAGGGATATAGAGTGACTGATAGTCTTGGTGACTGATAGTCTTGGTGAAGGGATACAGAGTGACTGATAGTATTGGTGAAGGGATATAGATGACTGATAGTCTTGGTGACTGATAGTGTTGGTGAAGGGATACAGAGTGACTGATAGTCTTGGTGAAGGGATACAGAGTGACTGATAGTCTTGGTGAAGGGATACAGAGTGACTGATAGTCTTGGTGAAGGGATACAGAGTGACTGATAGTCTTGGTGAAGGGATACAGAGTGACTGATAGTCTTGGTGAAGGGATACAGAGTGACTGATAGTCTTGGTGAAGGGATACAGAGTGACTGATAGTCTTGGTGAAGGGATACAGAGTGACTGATAGTCTTGGTGAAGGGATATAGAGTGACTGATAGTCTTGGTGACTGATAGTGTTGGTGAAGGGATACAGAGTGACTGATAGTCTTGGTGAAGGGATATAGAGTGACTGATAGTCTTTGACTGATGAAGATACAGAGTGACTGATAGTCTTGGTGAAGGGATACAGAGTGACTGATAGTATTGGTGAAGGGATACAGAGTGACTGATAGTCTTGGTGAAGGGATACAGAGTGACTGATAGTCTTGGTGAAGGGAGTGACTGATAGTCTTGGTGAAGGGATACAGAGTGACTGATAGTCTTGGTGAAGGGATACAGAGTGTGACTGATAGTCTTGGTGAAGGGATACAGAGTGACTGATAGTCTTGGTGAAGGGACTGACTGATAGTCTTGGTGAAGGGATACAGAGTGACTGATAGTCTTGGTGACTGATAGTCTTGGTGAAGGGATACAGAGTGACTGATAGTCTTGTGACTGATAGTCTTGGTGAAGGGATACAGAGTGACTGATAGTCTTGGTGAAGGGATACAGAGTGACTGATAGTCTTGGTGAAGGGATACAGAGTGACTGATAGTCCTGGTGAAGGGATATAGAGTGACTGATAGTCTGGGTGAAGGGATACAGAGTGACTGATAGTCTTGGTGAAGGGATACAGAGTGACTGATAGTCTTGGTGAAG
Source organism: Oncorhynchus gorbuscha (assembly GCF_021184085.1). Taxonomy (NCBI): domain Eukaryota; kingdom Metazoa; phylum Chordata; class Actinopteri; order Salmoniformes; family Salmonidae; genus Oncorhynchus; species Oncorhynchus gorbuscha. The sequence continues at coordinate 144,413 of NW_025745989.1, read as the reverse complement.
GGATACAGAGTGACTGATAGTCTTGGTGAAGGGATACAGAGTGACTGATAGTCTTGGTGAAGGGATATAGAGTGACTGATAGTCTTGGTGAAGGGATACAGAGTGACTGATAGTCTTGGTGAAGGGATACAGAGTGACTGATAGTCTTGGTGAAGGGATACAGAGTGACTGATAGTCTTGGTGAAGGGATATAGAGTGACTGATAGTCTTGGTGACTGATAGTCTTGGTGAAGGGATACAGAGTGACTGATAGTATTGGTGAAGGGATATAGAGTGACTGATAGTCTTGGTGACTGATAGTCTTGGTGAAGGGATACAGAGTGACTGATAGTCTTGGTGAAGGGATACAGAGTGACTGATAGTCTTGATGAAGGGATACAGAGTGACTGATAGTCTTGGTGAAGGGATACAGAGTGACTGATAGTATTGGTGAAGGGATATAGAGTGACTGATAGTCTTGGTGAAGGGATACAGAGTGACTGATAGTATTGGTGAAGGGATACAGAGTGACTGATAGTATTGGTGAAGGGATACAGAGTGACTGATAGTCTTGGTGAAGGGATACAGAGTGACTGATAGTCTTGGTGAAGGGATACAGAGTGACTGATAGTCTTGGTGAAGGGATACAGAGTGACTGATAGTCTTGGTGAAGGGATACAGAGTGACTGATAGTCTTGGTGACTGATAGTCTTGGTGAAGGGATACAGAGTGACTGATAGTCTTGGTGACTGATAGTCTTGGTGAAGGGATACAGAGTGACTGATAGTCTTGGTGACTGATAGTCTTGGTGAAGGGATACAGAGTGACTGATAGTCTTGGTGAAGGGATACAGAGTGACTGATAGTCTTGGTGAAGGGATACAGAGTGACTGATAGTCCTGGTGAAGGGATATAGAGTGACTGATAGTCTGGGTGAAGGGATACAGAGTGACTGATAGTCTTGGTGAAGGGATACAGAGTGACTGATAGTCTTGGTGAAGGGATACAGAGTGACTGATAGTCTTGGTGAAGGGATACAGAGTGACTGATAGTCTTGGTGAAGGGATATAGAGTGACTGATAGTCTTGGTGAAGGGATACAGAGTGACTGATAGTCTTGGTGAAGGGATACAGAGTGACTGATAGTCTTGGTGAAGGGATACAGAGTGACTGATAGTCTTGGTGAAGGGATATAGAGTGACTGATAGTCTTGGTGAAGGGATACAGAGTGACTGATAGTCTTGGTGAAGGGATACAGAGTGACTGATAGTCTTGATGAAGGGATACAGAGTGACTGATAGTCTTGGTGAAGGGATACAGAGGACTGATAGTATTGGTGAAGGGATATAGAGTGACTGATAGTCTTGGTGAAGGGATACAGAGTGACTGATAGTATTGGTGAAGGGATACAGAGTGACTGATAGTATTGGTGAAGGGATACAGAGTGACTGATAGTCTTGGTGAAGGGATACAGAGTGACTGATAGTCTTGGTGAAGGGATACAGAGTGACTGATAGTCTTGGTGAAGGGATACAGAGTGACTGATAGTCTTGGTGAAGGGATACAGAGTGACTGATAGTCTTGGTGACTGATAGTCTTGGTGAAGGGATACAGAGTGACTGATAGTCTTGGTGACTGATAGTCTTGGTGAAGGGATACAGAGTGACTGATAGTCTTGGTGACTGATAGTCTTGGTGAAGGGATACAGAGTGACTGATAGTCTTGGTGAAGGGATACAGAGTGACTGATAGTCTTGGTGAAGGGATACAGAGTGACTGATAGTCCTGGTGAAGGGATATAGAGTGACTGATAGTCTGGGTGAAGGGATACAGAGTGACTGATAGTCTTGGTGAAGGGATACAGAGTGACTGATAGTCTTGGTGAAGGGATACAGAGTGACTGATAGTCTTGGTGAAGGGATACAGAGTGACTGATAGTCTTGGTGAAGGGATATAGAGTGACTGATAGTCTTGGTGAAGGGATACAGAGTGACTGATAGTCTTGGTGAAGGGATACAGTGAGACTGATAGTCTTGGTGAAGGGATACAGAGTGACTGATAGTCTTGGTGAAGGGATACAGTGAGACTGATAGTCTTGGTGAAGGGATACAGAGTGACTGATAGTCTTGGTGAAGGGATATAGAGTGACTGATAGTCTTGGTGACTGATAGTCTTGGTGAAGGGATACAGAGTGACTGATAGTATTGGTGAAGGGATATAGAGTGACTGATAGTCTTGGTGACTGATAGTCTTGGTGAAGGGATACAGAGTGACTGATAGTCTTGGTGAAGGGATACAGAGTGACTGATAGTCTTGATGAAGGGATACAGAGTGACTGATAGTCTTGGTGAAGGGATACAGAGTGACTGATAGTCTTGGTGAAGGGATACAGAGTGACTGATAGTATTGGTGAAGGGATATAGAGTGACTAATAGTCTTGGTGAAGGGATACAGAGTGACTGATAGTATTGGTGAAGGGATACAGAGTGACTGATAGTCTTTGTGAAGGGATACAGAGTGACTGATAGTATTGGTGAAGGGATACAGAGTGACTGATAGTCCTGGTGAAGGGATATAGAGTGACTGATAGTCTGGGTGAAGGGATACAGAGTGACTGATAGTCTTGGTGAAGGGATACAGAGTGACTGATAGTCTTGGTGAAGGGATACAGAGTGACTGATAGTCTTTGTGAAGGGATACAGAGTGACTGATAGTATTGGTGAAGGGATACAGAGTGACTGATAGTCCTGGTGAAGGGATATAGAGTGACTGATAGTCTGGGTGAAGGGATACAGAGTGACTGATAGTATTGGTGAAGGGATATAGAGTGACTGATAGTCTTGGTGACTGATAGTCTTGGTGAAGGGATACAGAGTGACTAATAGTCTTGGTGAAGGGATACAGAGTGACTGATAGTATTGGTGAAGGGATACAGAGTGACTGATAGTCTTTGTGAAGGGATACAGAGTGACTGATAGTATTGGTGAAGGGATACAGAGTGACTGATAGTCCTGGTGAAGGGATATAGAGTGACTGATAGTCTTGGTGAAGGGATACAGAGTGACTGATAGTCTTGGTGAAGGGATACAGAGTGACTGATAGTCTTGGTGAAGGGATACAGAGTGACTGATAGTCTTGGTGAAGGGATATAGAGTGACTGATAGTCTTGGTGACTGATAGTCTTGGTGAAGGGATACAGAGTGACTGATAGTCTTGGTGAAGGGATATAGAGTGACTGATAGTCTTGGTGAAGGGATACAGAGTGACTGATAGTCTTGGTGAAGGGATACAGAGTGACTGATAGTATTGGTGAAGGGATACAGAGTGACTGATAGTCTTGGTGAAGGGATACAGAGTGACTGATAGTATTGGTGAAGGATACAGAGTGACTGATAGTCCTGGTGAAGGGATATAGAGTGACTGATAGTCTGGGTGAAGGGATACAGAGTGACTGATAGTCTTGGTGAAGGGATACAGAGTGACTGATAGTCTTGGTGAAGGGATACAGAGTGACTGATAGTCTTGGTGAAGGGATACAGAGTGACTGATAGTCTTGGTGAAGGGATATAGAGTGACTGATAGTCTTGGTGAAGGGATACAGAGTGACTGATAGTCTTGGTGAAGGGATACAGAGTGACTGATAGTCTTGGTGAAGGGATACAGAGTGACTGATAGTCTTGGTGAAGGATATAGAGTGACTGATAGTCTTGGTGACTGATAGTCTTGGTGAAGGGATACAGAGTGACTGATAGTATTGGTGAAGGGATATAGAGTGACTGATAGTCTTGGTGACTGATAGTGTTGGTGAAGGGATACAGAGTGACTGATAGTCTTGGTGAAGGGATACAGAGTGACTGATAGTCTTGATGAAGGGATACAGAGTGACTGATAGTCTTGGTGAAGGGATACAGAGTGACTGATAGTATTGGTGAAGGGATATAGAGTGACTGATAGTCTTGGTGAAGGGATACAGAGTGACTGATAGTCTTGGTGAAGGGATACAGAGTGACTGATAGTATTGGTGAAGGGATACAGAGTGACTGATAGTCTTGGTGAAGGGATACAGAGTGACTGATAGTCTTGGTGACTGATAGTCTTGGTGAAGGGATACAGAGTGACTGATAGTCTTGGTGACTGATAGTCTTGGTGAAGGGATACAGAGTGACTGATAGTCTTGGTGACTGATAGTCTTGGTGAAGGGATACAGAGTGACTGATAGTCTTGGTGACTGATAGTCTTGGTGAAGGGATACAGAGTGACTGATAGTCTTGGTGAAGGGATACAGAGTGACTGATAGTCTTGGTGAAGGGATACAGAGTGACTGATAGTCCTGGTGAAGGGATATAGAGTGACTGATAGTCTGGGTGAAGGGATACAGAGTGACTGATAGTCTTGGTGAAGGGATACAGAGTGACTGATAGTCTTGGTGAAGGGATACAGAGTGACTGATAGTCTTGGTGAAGGGATACAGAGTGACTGATAGTCTTGGTGAAGGGATATAGAGTGACTGATAGTCTTGGTGAAGGGATACAGAGTGACTGATAGTCTTGGTGAAGGGATACAGAGTGACTGATAGTCTTGGTGAAGGGATACAGAGTGACTGATAGTCTTGGTGAAGGGATATAGAGTGACTGATAGTCTTGGTGACTGATAGTCTTGGTGAAGGGATACAGAGTGACTGATAGTATTGGTGAAGGGATATAGAGTGACTGATAGTCTTGGTGACTGATAGTCTTGGTGAAGGGATACAGAGTGACTGATAGTCTTGGTGAAGGGATACAGAGTGACTGATAGTCTTGATGAAGGGATACAGAGTGACTGATAGTCTTGGTGAAGGGATACAGAGTGACTGATAGTATTGGTGAAGGGATATAGAGTGACTGATAGTCTTGGTGAAGGGATACAGAGTGACTGATAGTATTGGTGAAGGGATACAGAGTGACTGATAGTATTGGTGAAGGGATACAGAGTGACTGATAGTCTTGGTGAAGGGATACAGAGTGACTGATAGTCTTGGTGAAGGGATACAGAGTGACTGATAGTCTTGGTGAAGGGATACAGAGTGACTGATAGTCTTGGTGAAGGGATACAGAGTGACTGATAGTCTTGGTGACTGATAGTCTTGGTGAAGGGATACAGAGTGACTGATAGTCTTGGTGACTGATAGTCTTGGTGAAGGGATACAGAGTGACTGATAGTCTTGGTGACTGATAGTCTTGGTGAAGGGATACAGAGTGACTGATAGTCTTGGTGACTGATAGTCTTGGTGAAGGGATACAGAGTGACTGATAGTCTTGGTGAAGGGATACAGAGTGACTGATAGTCTTGGTGAAGGGATACAGAGTGACTGATAGTCCTGGTGAAGGGATATAGAGTGACTGATAGTCTGGGTGAAGGGATACAGAGTGACTGATAGTCTTGGTGAAGGGATACAGAGTGACTGATAGTCTTGGTGAAGGGATACAGAGTGACTGATAGTCTTGGTGAAGGGATACAGAGTGACTGATAGTCTTGGTGAAGGGATATAGAGTGACTGATAGTCTTGGTGAAGGGATACAGAGTGACTGATAGTCTTGGTGAAGGGATACAGTGAGACTGATAGTCTTGGTGAAGGGATACAGAGTGACTGATAGTCTTGGTGAAGGGATATAGAGTGACTGATAGTCTTGGTGACTGATAGTCTTGGTGAAGGGATACAGAGTGACTGATAGTATTGGTGAAGGGATATAGAGTGACTGATAGTCTTGGTGACTGATAGTCTTGGTGAAGGGATACAGAGTGACTGATAGTCTTGGTGAAGGGATACAGAGTGACTGATAGTCTTGATGAAGGGATACAGAGTGACTGATAGTCTTGGTGAAGGGATACAGAGTGACTGATAGTCTTGGTGAAGGGATACAGAGTGACTGATAGTATTGGTGAAGGGATATAGAGTGACTAATAGTCTTGGTGAAGGGATACAGAGTGACTGATAGTATTGGTGAAGGGATACAGAGTGACTGATAGTCTTTGTGAAGGGATACAGAGTGACTGATAGTATTGGTGAAGGGATACAGAGTGACTGATAGTCTTGGTGACTGATAGTCTTGGTGAAGGGATACAGAGTGACTGATAGTCTTGGTGACTGATAGTCTTGGTGAAGGGATACAGAGTGACTGATAGTCTTGGTGACTGATAGTCTTGGTGAAGGGATACAGAGTGACTGATAGTCTTGGTGACTGATAGTCTTGGTGAAGGGATACAGAGTGACTGATAGTCTTGGTGAAGGGATACAGAGTGACTGATAGTCTTGGTGAAGGGATACAGAGTGACTGATAGTCCTGGTGAAGGGATATAGAGTGACTGATAGTCTGGGTGAAGGGATACAGAGTGACTGATAGTCTTGGTGAAGGGATACAGAGTGACTGATAGTCTTGGTGAAGGGATACAGAGTGACTGATAGTCTTGGTGAAGGGATACAGAGTGACTGATAGTCTTGGTGAAGGGATATAGAGTGACTGATAGTCTTGGTGACTGATAGTCTTGGTGAAGGGATACAGAGTGACTGATAGTATTGGTGAAGGGATATAGAGTGACTGATAGTCTTGGTGACTGATAGTCTTGGTGAAGGGATACAGAGTGACTGATAGTCTTGGTGAAGGGATACAGAGTGACTGATAGTCTTGATGAAGGGATACAGAGTGACTGATAGTCTTGGTGAAGGGATACAGAGTGACTGATAGTCTTGGTGAAGGGATATAGAGTGACTGATAGTCTTGGTGACTGATAGTCTTGGTGAAGGGATACAGAGTGACTGATAGTCTTGGTGAAGGGATACAGAGTGACTGATAGTCTTGATGAAGGGATACAGAGTGACTGATAGTCTTGGTGAAGGGATACAGAGTGACTGATAGTCTTGATGAAGGGATACAGAGTGACTGATAGTCTTGGTGAAGGGATACAGAGTGACTGATAGTCTTGGTGAAGGGATACAGAGTGACTGATAGTATTGGTGAAGGGATATAGAGTGACTAATAGTCTTGGTGAAGGGATACAGAGTGACTGATAGTATTGGTGAAGGGATACAGAGTGACTGATAGTCTTTGTGAAGGGATACAGAGTGACTGATAGTATTGGTGAAGGGATACAGAGTGACTGATAGTCCTGGTGAAGGGATATAGAGTGACTGATAGTCTGGGTGAAGGGATACAGAGTGACTGATAGTCTTGGTGAAGGGATACAGAGTGACTGATAGTCTTGGTGAAGGGATACAGAGTGACTGATAGTCTTGGTGAAGGGATACAGAGTGACTGATAGTCTTGGTGAAGGGATATAGAGTGACTGATAGTCTTGGTGAAGGGATACAGAGTGACTGATAGTCTTGGTGAAGGGATACAGAGTGACTGATAGTCTTGGTGAAGGGATACAGAGTGACTGATAGTCTTGGTGAAGGGATATAGAGTGACTGATAGTCTTGGTGACTGATAGTCTTGGTGAAGGGATACAGAGTGACTGATAGTATTGGTGAAGGGATATAGAGTGACTGATAGTCTTGGTGACTGATAGTCTTGGTGAAGGGATACAGAGTGACTGATAGTCTTGGTGAAGGGATACAGAGTGACTGATAGTCTTGATGAAGGGATACAGAGTGACTGATAGTCTTGGTGAAGGGATACAGAGTGACTGATAGTATTGATGAAGGGATATAGAGTGACTGATAGTCTTGGTGAAGGGATACAGAGTGACTGATAGTCTTGGTGAAGGGATACAGAGTGACTGATAGTATTGGTGAAGGGATACAGAGTGACTGATAGTCTTGGTGAAGGGATACAGAGTGACTGATAGTCTTGGTGACTGATAGTCTTGGTGAAGGGATACAGAGTGACTGATAGTCTTGGTGACTGATAGTCTTGGTGAAGGGATACAGAGTGACTGATAGTCTTGGTGACTGATAGTCTTGGTGAAGGGATACAGAGTGACTGATAGTCTTGGTGACTGATAGTCTTGGTGAAGGGATACAGAGTGACTGATAGTCTTGGTGAAGGGATACAGAGTGACTGATAGTCTTGGTGAAGGGATACAGAGTGACTGATAGTCCTGGTGAAGGGATATAGAGTGACTGATAGTCTGGGTGAAGGGATACAGAGTGACTGATAGTCTTGGTGAAGGGATACAGAGTGACTGATAGTATTGGTGAAGGGATACAGAGTGACTGATAGTCTTGGTGAAGGGATACAGAGTGACTGATAGTCTTGGTGAAGGGATATAGAGTGACTGATAGTCTTGGTGAAGGGATACAGAGTGACTGATAGTCTTGGTGAAGGGATACAGAGTGACTGATAGTCTTGGTGAAGGGATACAGAGTGACTGATAGTCTTGGTGAAGGGATATAGAGTGACTGATAGTCTTGGTGAAGGGATACAGAGTGACTGATAGTATTGGTGAAGGGATATAGAGTGACTGATAGTCTTGGTGACTGATAGTCTTGGTGAAGGGATACAGAGTGACTGATAGTCTTGGTGAAGGGATACAGAGTGACTGATAGTCTTGATGAAGGGATACAGAGTGACTGATAGTCTTGGTGAAGGGATACAGAGTGACTGATAGTATTGGTGAAGGGATATAGAGTGACTGATAGTCTTGGTGAAGGGATACAGAGTGACTGATAGTATTGGTGAAGGGATACAGAGTGACTGATAGTATTGGTGAAGGGATACAGAGTGACTGATAGTCTTGGTGAAGGGATACAGAGTGACTGATAGTCTTGGTGAAGGGATACAGAGTGACTGATAGTCTTGGTGAAGGGATATAGAGTGACTGATAGTCTTGGTGAAGGGATACAGAGTGACTGATAGTCTTGGTGAAGGGATATAGAGTGACTGATAGTCTTGGTGAAGGGATACAGAGTGACTGATAGTCTTGGTGAAGGGATACAGAGTGACTGATAGTCTTGGTGACTGATAGTCTTGGTGAAGGGATATAGAGTGACTGATAGTCTTGGTGACTGATAGTCTTGGTGACTGATAGTCTTGGTGAAGTGATATAGAGTGACTGATAGTCCTGGTGAAGGGATACAGAGTGACTGATAGTCTTGGTGAAGGGATACAGAGTGACTGATAGTCTTGGTGAAGGGATACAGAGTGACTGATAGTCTTGATGAAGGGATACAGAGTGACTGATAGTCTTGGTGAAGGGATACAGAGTGACTGATAGTCTTGGTGAAGGGATACAGAGTGACTGATAGTCTTGGTGAAGGGATACAGAGTGACTGATAGTCTTGATGAAGGGATACAGAGTGACTGATAGTCTTGGTGAAGGGATACAGAGTGACTGATAGTATTGGTGAAGGGATATAGAGTGACTGATAGTCTTGGTGAAGGGATACAGAGTGACTGATAGTCTTGGTGAAGGGATACAGAGTGACTGATAGTATTGGTGAAGGGATACAGAGTGACTGATAGTCTTGGTGAAGGGATACAGAGTGACTGATAGTCTTGGTGACTGATAGTCTTGGTGAAGGGATACAGAGTGACTGATAGTCTTGGTGACTGATAGTCTTGGTGAAGGGATACAGAGTGACTGATAGTCTTGGTGACTGATAGTCTTGGTGAAGGGATACAGAGTGACTGATAGTCTTGGTGACTGATAGTCTTGGTGAAGGGATACAGAGTGACTGATAGTCTTGGTGAAGGGATACAGAGTGACTGATAGTCTTGGTGAAGGGATACAGAGTGACTGATAGTCCTGGTGAAGGGATATAGAGTGACTGATAGTCTGGGTGAAGGGATACAGAGTGACTGATAGTCTTGGTGAAGGGATACAGAGTGACTGATAGTCTTGGTGAAGGGATACAGAGTGACTGATAGTCTTGGTGAAGGGATACAGAGTGACTGATAGTCTTGGTGAAGGGATACAGAGTAACTGATAGTCTTGGTGAAGGGATACAGAGTGACTGATAGTCTTGGTGAAGGGATACAGAGTGACTGATAGTCTTGGTGAAGGGATACAGAGTGACTGATAGTCTTGGTGAAGGGATATAGAGTGACTGATAGTCTTGGTGAAGGGATACAGAGTGACTGATAGTATTGGTGAAGGGATATAGAGTGACTGATAGTCTTGGTGACTGATAGTCTTGGTGAAGGGATACAGAGTGACTGATAGTCTTGGTGAAGGGATACAGAGTGACTGATAGTCTTGATGAAGGGATACAGAGTGACTGATAGTCTTGGTGAAGGGATACAGAGTGACTGATAGTCTTGGTGAAGGGATATAGAGTGACTGATAGTCTTGGTGACTGATAGTCTTGGTGAAGGGATACAGAGTGACTGATAGTATTGGTGAAGGGATATAGAGTGACTGATAGTCTTGGTGACTGATAGTCTTGGTGAAGGGATACAGAGTGACTGATAGTCTTGGTGAAGCGATACAGAGTGACTGATAGTCTTGATGAAGGGATACAGAGTGACTGATAGTCTTGGTGAAGGGATACAGAGTGACTGATAGTATTGGTGAAGGGATATAGAGTGACTGATAGTCTTGGTGAAGGGATACAGAGTGACTGATAGTATTGGTGAAGGGATACAGAGTGACTGATAGTATTGGTGAAGGGATACAGAGTGACTGATAGTCTTGGTGAAGGGATACAGAGTGACTGATAGTCTTGGTGAAGGGATACAGAGTGACTGATAGTCTTGGTGAAGGGATATAGAGTGACTGATAGTCTTGGTGAAGGGATACAGAGTGACTGATAGTCTTGGTGAAGGGATATAGAGTGACTGATAGTCTTGGTGAAGGGATACAGAGTGACTGATAGTCTTGGTGAAGGGATACAGAGTGACTGATAGTCTTGGTGACTGATAGTCTTGGTGAAGGGATATAGAGTGACTGATAGTCTTGGTGACTGATAGTCTTGGTGACTGATAGTCTTGGTGAAGTGATATAGAGTGACTGATAGTCCTGGTGAAGGGATACAGAGTGACTGATAGTCTTGGTGAAGGGATACAGAGTGACTGATAGTCTTGGTGAAGCGATACAGAGTGACTGATAGTCTTGGTGAAGGGATACAGAGTGACTGATAGTCTTGGTGAAGGGATACAGAGTAACTGATAGTCTTGGTGAAGGGATACAGAGTGACTGATAGTCTTGGTGAAGGGATACAGAGTGACTGATAGTCTTGGTGAAGGGATACAGAGTGACTGATAGTCTTGGTGAAGGGATATAGAGTGACTGATAGTCTTGGTGAAGGGATACAGAGTGACTGATAGTCTTGGTGAAGGGATATAGAGTGACTGATAGTCTTGGTGAAGGGATACAGAGTGACTAATAGTCTTGGTGAAGGGATACAGAGTGACTGATAGTCTTGGTGAAGGGATACAGAGTGACTGATAGTCTTGGTGAAGGGATACAGAGTGACTGATAGTCTTGGTGAAGGGATACAGAGTGACTGATAGTCTTGGTGAAGGGATACAGAGTGACTGATAGTCTTGGTGAAGGGATATAGAGTGACTGATAATCCTGGTGAAGGGATATAGAGTGACTGATAGTCTTGGTGAAGGGATACAGAGTGACTGATAGTCTTGGTGAAGTGATACAGAGTGACTGATAGTCTTGGTGAAGGGATACAGAGTGACTGATAGTCTTGGTGAAGTGATATAGAGTGACTGATAGTCTTGGTGAAGGGATACAGAGTGACTGATAGACTTGGTGAAGGGATACAGAGCGACTGATAGACTTGGTGAAGGGATACAGAGTGACTGATAGTCTTGGTGACTGATAGTCTTGGTGAAGGGATACAGAGTGACTGATAGTCTTGGTGACTGATAGTCTTGGTGAAGGGATACAGAGTGACTGATAGTCTTGGTGACTGATAGTCTTGGTGAAGGGATACAGAGTGACTGATAGTCTTGGTGAAGGGATATAGAGTGACTGATAGTCTTAGTGAAGGGATACAGAGTGACTGATAGTCTTGGTGACTGATAGTCTTGGTGAAGGGATACAGAGTGACTGATAGTCTTGGTGAAGGGATACAGAGTGACTGATAGTCTTGGTGAAGGGATACAGAGTGACTGATAGTCTTGGTGACTGATAGTCTTGGTGAAGGGATACAGAGTGACTGATAGTCTTGGTGAAGGGATATAGAGTGACTGATAGTCTTGGTGAAGGGATACAGAGTGACTGATAGTCTTGGTGACTGATAGTCTTGGTGAAGGGATACAGAGTGACTGATAGTCTTGGTGAAGGGATACAGAGTGACTGATAGTCTTGGTGAAGGGATACAGAGTGACTGATAGTCTTGGTGACTGATAGTCTTGGTGAAGGGATACAGAGTGACTGATAGTCTTGGTGAAGGGATATAGAGTGACTGATAGTCTTGGTGAAGGGATACAGAGTGACTGATAGTCTTGGTGAAGGGATACAGAGTGACTGATAGTCTTGGTGACTGATAGTCTTGGTGAAGGGATACAGAGTGACTGATAGTCTTGGTGAAGGGATACAGAGTGACTGATAGTCTTGGTGAAGGGATATAGAGTGACTGATAGTCTTGGTGAAGGGATACAGAGTGACTGATAGTCTTGGTGAAGGGATACAGAGTGACTGATAGTCTTGGTGACTGATAGTCTTGGTGAAGGGATACAGAGTGACTGATAGTCTTGGTGAAGGGATATAGAGTGACTGATAGTCTTGGTGAAGGGATACAGAGTGACTGATAGTCTTGGTGACTGATAGTCTTGGTGAAGGGATACAGAGTGACTGATAGTCTTGGTGAAGGGATACAGAGTGACTGATAGTCTTGGTGAAGGGATACAGAGTGACTGATAGTCTTGGTGACTGATAGTCTTGGTGAAGGGATACAGAGTGACTAATAGTCTTGGTGAAGGGATACAGAGTGACTGATAGTCTTGGTGAAGGGATACAGAGTGACTGATAGTCTTGGTGAAGGGATACAGAGTGACTGATAGTCTTGGTGAAGGGATACAGAGTGACTGATAGTCTTGGTGAAGGGATACAGAGTGACTGATAGTCTTGGTGAAGGGATATAGAGTGACTGATAATCCTGGTGAAGGGATATAGAGTGACTGATAGTCTTGGTGAAGGGATACAGAGTGACTGATAGTCTTGGTGAAGTGATACAGAGTGACTGATAGTCTTGGTGAAGGGATACAGAGTGACTGATAGTCTTGGTGAAGTGATATAGAGTGACTGATAGTCTTGGTGAAGGGATACAGAGTGACTGATAGACTTGGTGAAGGGATACAGAGCGACTGATAGACTTGGTGAAGGGATACAGAGTGACTGATAGTCTTGGTGACTGATAGTCTTGGTGAAGGGATACAGAGTGACTGATAGTCTTGGTGACTGATAGTCTTGGTGAAGGGATACAGAGTGACTGATAGTCTTGGTGACTGATAGTCTTGGTGAAGGGATACAGAGTGACTGATAGTCTTGGTGAAGGGATATAGAGTGACTGATAGTCTTAGTGAAGGGATACAGAGTGACTGATAGTCTTGGTGACTGATAGTCTTGGTGAAGGGATACAGAGTGACTGATAGTCTTGGTGAAGGGATACAGAGTGACTGATAGTCTTGGTGAAGGGATACAGAGTGACTGATAGTCTTGGTGACTGATAGTCTTGGTGAAGGGATACAGAGTGACTGATAGTCTTGGTGAAGGGATATAGAGTGACTGATAGTCTTGGTGAAGGGATACAGAGTGACTGATAGTCTTGGTGACTGATAGTCTTGGTGAAGGGATACAGAGTGACTGATAGTCTTGGTGAAGGGATACAGAGTGACTGATAGTCTTGGTGAAGGGATACAGAGTGACTGATAGTCTTGGTGACTGATAGTCTTGGTGAAGGGATACAGAGTGACTGATAGTCTTGGTGAAGGGATATAGAGTGACTGATAGTCTTGGTGAAGGGATACAGAGTGACTGATAGTCTTGGTGACTGATAGTCTTGGTGAAGGGATACAGAGTGACTGATAGTCTTGGTGAAGGGATACAGAGTGACTGATAGTCTTGGTGAAGGGATATAGAGTGACTGATAGTCTTGGTGAAGGGATACAGAGTGACTGATAGTCTTGGTGAAGGGATACAGAGTGACTGATAGTCTTGGTGACTGATAGTCTTGGTGAAGGGATACAGAGTGACTGATAGTCTTGGTGAAGGGATATAGAGTGACTGATAGTCTTGGTGAAGGGATACAGAGTGACTGATAGTCTTGGTGACTGATAGTCTTGGTGAAGGGATACAGAGTGACTGATAGTCTTGGTGAAGGGATACAGAGTGACTGATAGTCTTGGTGAAGGGATACAGAGTGACTGATAGTCTTGGTGACTGATAGTCTTGGTGAAGGGATACAGAGTGACTGATCGTCTTGGTGAAGGGATATAGAGTGACTGATAGTCTTGGTGAAGGGATACAGAGTGACTGATAGTCTTTGTGAAGGGATACAGAGTGACTGATAGTCTTGGTGACTGATAGTCTTGGTGAAGGGATACAGAGTGACTGATAGTCTTGGTGAAGGGATACAGAGTGACTGATAGTCTTGGTGAAGGGATACAGAGTGACTGATAGTCTTGGTGAAGGGATACAGAGTGACTGATAGTCTTGGTGAAGGGATACAGAGTGACTGATAGTCCTGGTGAAGGGATACAGAGTGACTGATAGTCTTGGTGACTGATAGTCTTGGTGAAGGGATACAGAGTGACTGATAGTCTTGGTGAAGGGATACAGAGTGACTGATAGTCTTGGTGACTGATAGTCTTGGTGAAGGGATACAGAGTGACTGATAGTCTTGGTGAAGGGATATAGAGTGACTGATAGTCTTGGTGAAGGGATACAGAGTGACTGATAGTCTTGGTGACTGATAGTCTTGGTGAAGGGATACAGAGTGACTGATAGTCTTGGTGAAGGGATATAGAGTGACTGATAGTCTTGGTGAAGGGATACAGAGTGACTGATAGTCTTGGTGAAGGGATACAGAGTGACTGATAGTCTTGGTGAAGGGATATAGAGTGACTGATAGTCTTGGTGAAGGGATACAGAGTGACTGATAGTCCTGGTGAAGGGATACAGAGTGACTGATAGTCTTGGTGACTGATAGTCTTGGTGAAGGGATACAGAGTGACTGATAGTCTTGGTGAAGGGATACAGAGTGACTGATAGTCTTGGTGACTGATAGTCTTGGTGAAGGGATACAGAGTGACTGATAGTCTTGGTGAAGGGATACAGAGTGACTGATAGTCTTGGTGAAGGGATACAGAGTGACTGATAGTCTTGGTGAAGGGATACAGAGTGACTGATAGTCCTGGTGAAGGGATATAGAGTGACTGATAGTCTGGGTGAAGGGATACAGAGTGACTGATAGTCTTGGTGAAGGGATACAGAGTGACTGATAGTCTTGGTGAAGGGATACAGAGTGACTGATAGTCTTGGTGAAGGGATACAGAGTGACTGATAGTCTTGGTGAAGGGATATAGAGTGACTGATAGTCTTGGTGAAGGGATACAGAGTGACTGATAGTCTTGGTGAAGGGATACAGAGTGACTGATAGTCTTGGTGAAGGGATACAGAGTGACTGATAGTCTTGGTGAAGGGATATAGAGTGACTGATAGTCTTGGTGACTGATAGTCTTGGTGAAGGGATACAGAGTGACTGATAGTATTGGTGAAGGGATATAGAGTGACTGATAGTCTTGGTGACTGATAGTCTTGGTGAAGGGATACAGAGTGACTGATAGTCTTGGTGAAGGGATACAGAGTGACTGATAGTCTTGATGAAGGGATACAGAGTGACTGATAGTCTTGGTGAAGGGATACAGAGTGACTGATAGTATTGGTGAAGGGATATAGAGTGACTGATAGTCTTGGTGAAGGGATACAGAGTGACTGATAGTATTGGTGAAGGGATACAGAGTGACTGATAGTATTGGTGAAGGGATACAGAGTGACTGATAGTCTTGGTGAAGGGATACAGAGTGACTGATAGTCTTGGTGAAGGGATACAGAGTGACTGATAGTCTTGGTGAAGGGATATAGAGTGACTGATAGTCTTGGTGAAGGGATACAGAGTGACTGATAGTCTTGGTGAAGGGATATAGAGTGACTGATAGTCTTGGTGAAGGGATACAGAGTGACTGATAGTCTTGGTGAAGGGATACAGAGTGACTGATAGTCTTGGTGACTGATAGTCTTGGTGAAGGGATATAGAGTGACTGATAGTCTTGGTGAAGGGATACAGAGTGACTGATAGTCTTGGTGAAGGGATACAGAGTGACTGATAGTCTTGGTGACTGATAGTCTTGGTGAAGGGATACAGAGTGACTGATAGTCTTGGTGAAGGGATATAGAGTGACTGATAGTCTTGGTGAAGGGATACAGAGTGACTGATAGTCTTGGTGACTGATAGTCTTGGTGAAGGGATACAGAGTGACTGATAGTCTTGGTGAAGGGATACAGAGTGACTGATAGTCTTGGTGAAGGGATACAGAGTGACTGATAGTCTTGGTGACTGATAGTCTTGGTGAAGGGATACAGAGTGACTGATAGTCTTGGTGAAGGGATATAGAGTGACTGATAGTCTTGGTGAAGGGATACAGAGTGACTGATAGTCTTGGTGACTGATAGTCTTGGTGAAGGGATACAGAGTGACTGATAGTCTTGGTGAAGGGATACAGAGTGACTGATAGTCTTGGTGAAGGGATATAGAGTGACTGATAGTCTTGGTGAAGGGATACAGAGTGACTGATAGTCTTGGTGAAGGGATACAGAGTGACTGATAGTCTTGGTGACTGATAGTCTTGGTGAAGGGATACAGAGTGACTGATAGTCTTGGTGAAGGGATATAGAGTGACTGATAGTCTTGGTGAAGGGATACAGAGTGACTGATAGTCTTGGTGACTGATAGTCTTGGTGAAGGGATACAGAGTGACTGATAGTCTTGGTGAAGGGATACAGAGTGACTGATAGTCTTGGTGAAGGGATACAGAGTGACTGATAGTCTTGGTGACTGATAGTCTTGGTGAAGGGATACAGAGTGACTGATCGTCTTGGTGAAGGGATATAGAGTGACTGATAGTCTTGGTGAAGGGATACAGAGTGACTGATAGTCTTTGTGAAGGGATACAGAGTGACTGATAGTCTTGGTGACTGATAGTCTTGGTGAAGGGATACAGAGTGACTGATAGTCTTGGTGAAGGGATACAGAGTGACTGATAGTCTTGGTGAAGGGATACAGAGTGACTGATAGTCTTGGTGAAGGGATACAGAGTGACTGATAGTCTTGGTGAAGGGATACAGAGTGACTGATAGTCCTGGTGAAGGGATACAGAGTGACTGATAGTCTTGGTGACTGATAGTCTTGGTGAAGGGATACAGAGTGACTGATAGTCTTGGTGAAGGGATACAGAGTGACTGATAGTCTTGGTGACTGATAGTCTTGGTGAAGGGATACAGAGTGACTGATAGTCTTGGTGAAGGGATATAGAGTGACTGATAGTCTTGGTGAAGGGATACAGAGTGACTGATAGTCTTGGTGACTGATAGTCTTGGTGAAGGGATACAGAGTGACTGATAGTCTTGGTGAAGGGATATAGAGTGACTGATAGTCTTGGTGAAGGGATACAGAGTGACTGATAGTCTTGGTGAAGGGATACAGAGTGACTGATAGTCTTGGTGAAGGGATATAGAGTGACTGATAGTCTTGGTGAAGGGATACAGAGTGACTGATAGTCCTGGTGAAGGGATACAGAGTGACTGATAGTCTTGGTGACTGATAGTCTTGGTGAAGGGATACAGAGTGACTGATAGTCTTGGTGAAGGGATACAGAGTGACTGATAGTCTTGGTGACTGATAGTCTTGGTGAAGGGATACAGAGTGACTGATAGTCTTGGTGAAGGGATACAGAGTGACTGATAGTCTTGGTGAAGGGATACAGAGTGACTGATAGTCTTGGTGAAGGGATACAGAGTGACTGATAGTCCTGGTGAAGGGATATAGAGTGACTGATAGTCTGGGTGAAGGGATACAGAGTGACTGATAGTCTTGGTGAAGGGATACAGAGTGACTGATAGTCTTGGTGAAGGGATACAGAGTGACTGATAGTCTTGGTGAAGGGATACAGAGTGACTGATAGTCTTGGTGAAGGGATATAGAGTGACTGATAGTCTTGGTGAAGGGATACAGAGTGACTGATAGTCTTGGTGAAGGGATACAGAGTGACTGATAGTCTTGGTGAAGGGATACAGAGTGACTGATAGTCTTGGTGAAGGGATATAGAGTGACTGATAGTCTTGGTGACTGATAGTCTTGGTGAAGGGATACAGAGTGACTGATAGTATTGGTGAAGGGATATAGAGTGACTGATAGTCTTGGTGACTGATAGTCTTGGTGAAGGGATACAGAGTGACTGATAGTCTTGGTGAAGCGATACAGAGTGACTGATAGTCTTGATGAAGGGATACAGAGTGACTGATAGTCTTGGTGAAGGGATACAGAGTGACTGATAGTATTGGTGAAGGGATATAGAGTGACTGATAGTCTTGGTGAAGGGATACAGAGTGACTGATAGTATTGGTGAAGGGATACAGAGTGACTGATAGTATTGGTGAAGGGATACAGAGTGACTGATAGTCTTGGTGAAGGGATACAGAGTGACTGATAGTCTTGGTGAAGGGATACAGAGTGACTGATAGTCTTGGTGAAGGGATATAGAGTGACTGATAGTCTTGGTGAAGGGATACAGAGTGACTGATAGTCTTGGTGAAGGGATATAGAGTGACTGATAGTCTTGGTGAAGGGATACAGAGTGACTGATAGTCTTGGTGAAGGGATACAGAGTGACTGATAGTCTTGGTGACTGATAGTCTTGGTGAAGGGATATAGAGTGACTGATAGTCTTGGTGACTGATAGTCTTGGTGACTGATAGTCTTGGTGAAGTGATATAGAGTGACTGATAGTCCTGGTGAAGGGATACAGAGTGACTGATAGTCTTGGTGAAGGGATACAGAGTGACTGATAGTCTTGGTGAAGCGATACAGAGTGACTGATAGTCTTGGTGAAGGGATACAGAGTGACTGATAGTCTTGGTGAAGGGATACAGAGTAACTGATAGTCTTGGTGAAGGGATACAGAGTGACTGATAGTCTTGGTGAAGGGATACAGAGTGACTGATAGTCTTGGTGAAGGGATACAGAGTGACTGATAGTCTTGGTGAAGGGATATAGAGTGACTGATAGTCTTGGTGAAGGGATACAGAGTGACTGATAGTCTTGGTGAAGGGATATAGAGTGACTGATAGTCTTGGTGAAGGGATACAGAGTGACTAATAGTCTTGGTGAAGGGATACAGAGTGACTGATAGTCTTGGTGAAGGGATACAGAGTGACTGATAGTCTTGGTGAAGGGATACAGAGTGACTGATAGTCTTGGTGAAGGGATACAGAGTGACTGATAGTCTTGGTGAAGGGATACAGAGTGACTGATAGTCTTGGTGAAGGGATATAGAGTGACTGATAATCCTGGTGAAGGGATATAGAGTGACTGATAGTCTTGGTGAAGGGATACAGAGTGACTGATAGTCTTGGTGAAGTGACACAGAGTGACTGATAGTCTTGGTGAAGGGATACAGAGTGACTGATAGTCTTGGTGAAGTGATATAGAGTGACTGATAGTCTTGGTGAAGGGATACAGAGTGACTGATAGACTTGGTGAAGGGATACAGAGCGACTGATAGACTTGGTGAAGGGATACAGAGTGACTGATAGTCTTGGTGACTGATAGTCTTGGTGAAGGGATACAGAGTGACTGATAGTCTTGGTGACTGATAGTCTTGGTGAAGGGATACAGAGTGACTGATAGTCTTGGTGACTGATAGTCTTGGTGAAGGGATACAGAGTGACTGATAGTCTTGGTGAAGGGATATAGAGTGACTGATAGTCTTAGTGAAGGGATACAGAGTGACTGATAGTCTTGGTGACTGATAGTCTTGGTGAAGGGATACAGAGTGACTGATAGTCTTGGTGAAGGGATACAGAGTGACTGATAGTCTTGGTGAAGGGATACAGAGTGACTGATAGTCTTGGTGACTGATAGTCTTGGTGAAGGGATACAGAGTGACTGATAGTCTTGGTGAAGGGATATAGAGTGACTGATAGTCTTGGTGAAGGGATACAGAGTGACTGATAGTCTTGGTGACTGATAGTCTTGGTGAAGGGATACAGAGTGACTGATAGTCTTGGTGAAGGGATACAGAGTGACTGATAGTCTTGGTGAAGGGATACAGAGTGACTGATAGTCTTGGTGACTGATAGTCTTGGTGAAGGGATACAGAGTGACTGATAGTCTTGGTGAAGGGATATAGAGTGACTGATAGTCTTGGTGAAGGGATACAGAGTGACTGATAGTCTTGGTGAAGGGATACAGAGTGACTGATAGTCTTGGTGACTGATAGTCTTGGTGAAGGGATACAGAGTGACTGATAGTCTTGGTGAAGGGATACAGAGTGACTGATAGTCTTGGTGAAGGGATATAGAGTGACTGATAGTCTTGGTGAAGGGATACAGAGTGACTGATAGTCTTGGTGAAGGGATACAGAGTGACTGATAGTCTTGGTGACTGATAGTCTTGGTGAAGGGATACAGAGTGACTGATAGTCTTGGTGAAGGGATATAGAGTGACTGATAGTCTTGGTGAAGGGATACAGAGTGACTGATAGTCTTGGTGACTGATAGTCTTGGTGAAGGGATACAGAGTGACTGATAGTCTTGGTGAAGGGATACAGAGTGACTGATAGTCTTGGTGAAGGGATACAGAGTGACTGATAGTCTTGGTGACTGATAGTCTTGGTGAAGGGATACAGAGTGACTGATAGTCTTGGTGAAGGGATATAGAGTGACTGATAGTCTTGGTGAAGGGATACAGAGTGACTGATAGTCTTTGTGAAGGGATACAGAGTGACTGATAGTCTTGGTGACTGATAGTCTTGGTGAAGGGATACAGAGTGACTGATAGTCTTGGTGAAGGGATACAGAGTGACTGATAGTCTTGGTGAAGGGATACAGAGTGACTGATAGTCTTGGTGAAGGGATACAGAGTGACTGATAGTCCTGGTGAAGGGATACAGAGTGACTGATAGTCTTGGTGACTGATAGTCTTGGTGAAGGGATACAGAGTGACTGATAGTCTTGGTGAAGGGATACAGAGTGACTGATAGTCTTGGTGACTGATAGTCTTGGTGAAGGGATACAGAGTGACTGATAGTCTTGGTGAAGGGATATAGAGTGACTGATAGTCTTGGTGAAGGGATACAGAGTGACTGATAGTCTTGGTGACTGATAGTCTTGGTGAAGGGATACAGAGTGACTGATAGTCTTGGTGAAGGGATATAGAGTGACTGATAGTCTTGGTGAAGGGATACAGAGTGACTGATAGTCTTGGTGAAGGGATACAGAGTGACTGATAGTCTTGGTGAAGGGATATAGAGTGACTGATAGTCTTGGTGAAGGGATACAGAGTGACTGATAGTCCTGGTGAAGGGATACAGAGTGACTGATAGTCTTGGTGACTGATAGTCTTGGTGAAGGGATACAGAGTGACTGATAGTCTTGGTGAAGGGATACAGAGTGACTGATAGTCTTGGTGACTGATAGTCTTGGTGAAGGGATACAGAGTGACTGATAGTCTTGGTGAAGGGATATAGAGTGACTGATAGTCTTGGTGAAGGGATACAGAGTGACTGATAGTCTTGGTGACTGATAGTCTTGGTGAAGGGATACAGAGTGACTGATAGTCTTGGTGAAGGGATACAGAGTGACTGATAGTCTTGGTGAAGGGATACAGAGTGACTGATAGTCTTGGTGACTGATAGTCTTGGTGAAGGGATACAGAGTGACTGATAGTCTTGGTGAAGGGATATAGAGTGACTGATAGTCTTGGTGAAGGGATACAGAGTGACTGATAGTCTTTGTGAAGGGATACAGAGTGACTGATAGTCTTGGTGACTGATAGTCTTGGTGAAGGGATACAGAGTGACTGATAGTCTTGGTGAAGGGATACAGAGTGACTGATAGTCTTGGTGAAGGGATACAGAGTGACTGATAGTCTTGGTGAAGGGATATAGAGTGACTGATAGTCTTGGTGAAGGGATACAGAGTGACTGAGTCCTGGTGAAGGGATACAGAGTGACTGATAGTCTTGGTGACTGATAGTCTTGGTGAAGGGATACAGAGTGACTGATAGTCTTGGTGAAGGGATACAGAGTGACTGATAGTCTTGGTGACTGATAGTCTTGGTGAAGGGATACAGAGTGACTGATAGTCTTGGTGAAGGGATATAGAGTGACTGATAGTCTTGGTGAAGGGATACAGAGTGACTGATAGTCTTGGTGACTGATAGTCTTGGTGAAGGGATACAGAGTGACTGATAGTCTTGGTGAAGGGATATAGAGTGACTGATAGTCTTGGTGAAGGGATACAGAGTGACTGATAGTCTTGGTGACTGATAGTCTTGGTGAAGGGATACAGAGTGACTGATAGTCTTGGTGAAGGGATACAGAGTGACTGAAAGTCTAGCTTTGGGTAAGTGCATAAACACGTGACAATTTGGTATTTAATAGGATCCCCATTAGCCGCTGCAAAAGCATCAGCTGCTCTTCCTGGGGTCCTCCTGAAACATGACATAGTACAGAACATTATTAGTCAAGGTCTGAAATACATACATTTAAAACGCATAGCCTACAATGATGAGGTTATCACTTCAGAATGATGAGGTTATCACTTCAGAATGATGAGGTTATCACTTCAGAATGATGAGGTTATCACTTCAGAATGATGAGGTTATCACTTCAGAATGATGAGGTTATCACTTCAGAATGATGAGGTTATCACTTCAGAATGATGAGCTTATCACTTCAGAATGATGAGCTTATCACTTCAGAATGATGAGCTTATCACTTCAGAATGATGAGGTTATCACTTCAGAATGATGAGGTTATCACTTCAGAATGATGAGGTTATCACTTCAGAATGATGAGGTTATCACTTCAGAATGACGAGCTTATCACCTCAGAATGACGAGGTTATCACTTCAGAATGATGAGGTTATCACTTCAGAATGATGAGGTTATCACTTCAGAATGATGAGGTTATCACTTCAGAATATAGAACACTTTTGGAAAATACTTCTGTAAACTTTGGGATAGGAGTGCTGCAGTGTAACTTGATATTGAACATGACAAGGACAACTTTAAATGCGGAGTCTTCACAATTACTTAAGAGCAGTGTAACCTATTCTCTTTCATTCTCTATTCTCCCCCACTCTCGCTTACCTCCCCCTCTCTCGCCTCTCTCCTCTTCCCATCTCCTGACCCCCCGCTCTCCTCCCTCCCTCCCTCCCTCCCTCCCTCCCTCCCTCCCTCCCTCCCTCCCTCCCTCCCTCCCTCCCTCCCTCCTTCCCTTCCCCCCCCCTCCCTCCCTCCCCCTCCCTCCCCCAGCCTTCCCCCTCCAGTTGCCAGAACCAGGCCTTCCCGTCACCTGTCCATTGTTCTGGACTGAGTTCGAAGGTCACTGCTACCGTTTCTTCCCTCTGAACCGTACCTGGGCCGAGGCTGACCTGTACTGTGCTGAATTCTCCAACGGTCTCAAGTCTGCCAAACTCACCTCCGTACACAGGTGAGAGGGATCCCTGTCCATATACACACACAAAGGTCCACACACTGCCACACTGCAGGTGAGAGGATACACACACACACACACACACACCGCACACACACACACACACACACACACACGCACACGCACACGCGCACGCGCACACGCACACGCACACGCGCGCACGCGCACGCGCACACGCACACGCACACGCACACGCACACGCACACACACCGCACACACACACACCGCACACACACACACACACACACACACACACACACACACACACACACACACACACACACACACACACACACACACACACACACACACACACACACACACACACACACACACACACACACACACACACACACACACACACACAGACACCTCTCTCTAACTCTAACCATCCCTTGTCTGAGTTCTCAGCTGGGAGGAGAATGTGTTCGTCTACGATCTGGTCAACAGCCGTATCCCAGGGATACCAACAGACATATGGATCGGCCTTCACGACAGGAGACAGGTAAACACTGAGGGTTCAAACATTCCAGGATCTTTCCCAGAATTCCCAGGATTCTGGATTTCCTGCTTATTCCCTCCCAATTCCCGGAATCTTCTGGGTAGTTTTCCAGAAACCCCATTAAGCACCACTGCCTGGATAATCACTACCTCATATGTTGTCAACAAACATACTGTACTTGTCTTTTTAAGGTAATATACTCTGGGGGTTGACATCTGCAGCAGTTATCGTGAATTCAATCTCTGCAGATGTCTCCTCAGACAGTAATACAAAGAATATTCCAACCAGGATGTATGGTACCAGTCAAACGTTTGCACACATCTACTCATTCAAGGGTTTTTCTTTATTTTTTAAAACTATTTTCTAAATTGTAGAATAATAGTGAAGACATTAAAACTATGAAATAACACATATGGAATCATGTAGTAACCAAAAATGTGTTAAACAAATTAAAATAGATTTTAGATTTTAGATTCTTCAAAGTAGCCGGCCTTTGCCTTGATGACAGCTTTGTACACTCTTGGCTTTCTCTCAACCAGCTTCATAAGGTAGTCACCTGGAATGCATTTCAATTAACAGGTGTACCTTGTTAAAAGTACATTTGTGGAATTTCTTTCATTCTTTCAGCCAATTGGTTGTGTTGTGACAAGGTAGGGGTGGTACCAGCTAACAGGACATATCTGACGTGCAAACCTCTTATTTACTTTCCAAACGGGCCTAAAATGAGGTCCCAGTTGAGTTTAGTAGAGTCAGAGTTTAGGTAATGAGGTCCCAGTTGAGAGTAGAGTCAAAGTTTAGGTAATGAGGTCCCAGTTGAGAGTAGAGTCAGAGTTTAGGTAATGAGGTCCCAGTTGAGAGTAGAGTCAGAGTTTAGGTAATGAGGTCCCAGTTCAGAGTTTAGGTAATGAGGTCCCAGTTGAGGGTAGAGTCAGAGTTTAGGTAATGAGGTCCCAGTTGAGAGTAGAGTCAGAGTTTAGGTAATGAGGTCCCAGTTGAGGGTAGAGTCAAGGTCAGAGTTTAGGTCCCAGTTGAGAGTAGAGTCAGAGTTTAGGTAATGAGGTCCCAGTTGAGAGTAGAGTCAGAGTTTAGGTAATGAGGTCCCAGTTGAGAGTAGAGTCAGAGTTTAGGTAATGAGGTCCCAGTTGAGAGTAGAGTCAGAGTTTAGGTAATGAGGTCCCAGTTGAGAGTAGAGTCAGAGTTTAGGTAATGAGGTCCCAGTTGAGAGTTTAGTAAGTCAGAGTTAATGAGGTCCCAGTTGAGGGTAGAGTCAGAGTTTAGGTAATGAGGTCCCAGTTGAGAGTAGAGTCAGAGTTTAGGTAGACAGAGTTTAGGTAATGAGGTCCCAGTTGAGAGTAGAGTCAGAGTTTAGGTAATGAGGTCCCAGTTGAGAGTAGAGTCAGAGTTTAGGTAATGAGGTCCCAGTTGAGAGTAGAGTCAGAGTTTAGGTAATGAGTCCCAGTTGAGAGTAGAGTCCCAGGTTTTAGAGTCAGAGTTTAGGTAATGAGGTCCCAGTTGAGAGTAGAGTCAGAGTTTAGGTAATGAGGTCCCAGTTGAGAGTAGAGTCAGAGTTTAGGTAATGAGGTCCCAGTTGAGTAGAGTCAGAGTTTAGGTAACGGTCAGTTGTAGGTTTTAGCTAAACTTCCCTTTTCATTAAAGCAGTCTGCCCAGGTTGTTACATGTCCCATGTCATACTATTCCTGACTGTAGGAGGGCACTCTGGAGTGGACCGACGGCAGTAACTATGGATACAGCTACTGGGATGGCAACCAGCCTGACGACGGCATACACCGCATCCCCGAAGAGGAAGACTGTGTCGAGATCTGGTACAGGCAGAACAGCGGTGAGACACACACACAGGCAGTCAATAAGCATACACACACACAGGCAGTCAATAAGCATACACACACACACAGGCAGTCAATAAGCATACACACACACACAGGCAGTCAATAAGCATACACACACACAGTGTATTACCCAATAAAACATGACTGAGGTAAGGGGATGACCTACAGGTTCATGATTGAGCCTGGGGATGACCTACAGGTTCATGATTCAGTGGGTACACATACTAGTAAAGAAACTCAGAGAAACAGGCCTGGCTATTTCAGAGCCTTTATGCCAGAACACATCTATAACCAGTTAAGTTCTGAATCACTCTCAGGTCTCCCTTGTTGGGTAATAAACTGTGTGCATCATTAGGACAACTGGGTACCAGATCAGACACCTGTGTAATGAGTCACACACACACATTAACACACACATTAACACACACACACATTAACACACACATTAACACACACACATTAACACACACACACATTAACACACACACACATTAACACACACATTAACACACACACACACATTAACACACACACATTAACACACACACACATTAACACACACACACATTAACACACACACACATTAACACACACACACATTAACACACACACATTAACACACACACACACATTAACACACACACACATTAACACACACACACATTAACACACACACACATTAACACACACACACATTAACACACACATTAACACACACACATTAACACACACACACACACACACATTAACACACACACACATTAACACACACACACACATTAACACACACACACATTAACACACACACACATTAACACACACACACACATTAACACACACACACATTAACACACACACACACACGTCCGTAGCTGATGAGTCAGTCAGTCAATGTAGTGTTGTTTTTGTTTCTAACAGCTGTGTGTGTGTGTGTGTGTGTGTGTGTGTGTGTGTGTGTGTGTGTGTGTGTGTGTGTGTGTGTGTGTGTGTGTGTGTGTGTGTGTGTGTGTGTGTGTGTGTGTGTGTGTGTGTGTGTGTGTGTGTGTGTGTGTTTCTCTGACAGCACTGAGGTCCTGGAATGATAACAGCTGTGACAAAGCCTTTCCCTTCGTGTGCAAGATCCCCACAGTGGACAACTAGACCTCTGGGGTCCAACACACACACACTGACACACACACACACAGAGCCCCACTGAAAATGATGATATTGGGGAACTTTCTTGCTGCTGTTGTTGCCTTCTCCTTCCTCAACCTCCCTCTCTTCTTCTCCTCCCTCCTCCCTCCCTCTCTTCTTCTCCCCCCTCAACCTCCCTCTCTTCTTCTCCTTCCTCAACCTCCCTCTCTTCTTCTCCTCCCTCCTCCCTCCCTCTTTTCTTCTCCCCCTCAACCTCCCTCTCTTCTTCTCCTTCCTCAACCTCCCTCTCTTCTTCTCCTCCCTCCTCCCTCCCTCTCTTCTTCTCCCCCCTCAACCTCCCTCTTTTCTTCTCCTTCCTCAACCTCCCTCTCTTCTTCTCCTTCCTCAACCTCCCTCTCTTCTTCTCCTCCCTCCTCCCTCCCTCTCTTCTTCTCCTCCCTCCTCCCTCCCTCTCTTCTTCTCCCCCCTCAACCTCCCTCTCTTCTTCTCCTCCCTCAACCCTCCCTCTCTTCTTCTCCCCCCTCAACCCTCCCTCTCTTCTTCTCCTTCCTCAACCTCCCTCTCTTCTTCTCCTCCCTCCTCCCTCCTTCTCTTCTTCTCCTTCCTCCTCCCTCCCTCTCTTCTTCTCCCCCTCAACCTCCCTCTCTTCTTCTCCTTCCTCAACCTCCCTCTCTTCTTCTCCTCCCTCCTCCCTCCTCTCTTCTTCTCCCCCTCAACCTCCCTCTCTTCTTCTCCTCCCTCAACCCTCCCTCTCTTCTTCTCCTTCCTCAACCTCCCTCTCTTCTTCTCCTCCCTCCTCCCTCCTCCCTCCCCCTCTCTTCTTCTCCTTCCTCAACCTCCCTCTCTTCTTCTCCTCCCTCCTCCCTCCCTCTCTTCTTCTCCCCCTCAACCTCCCTCTCTTCTTCTCCCCCTCAACCTCCCTCTCTTCTTCTCCTCCCTCAACCTCCCTCTCTTCTTCTCCTCCCTCAACCTCCCCTCTTCTTCCCCTCCCTCCCTCCCTCCCTCCCTCCCTCCCTCCCTCCCTCCCTCCCTCCCTCCCTCCCTCCCTCCCTCCCTCCCTCCCTCCCTCCCTCCCATAGTATAATGCACTAGGTATTGAATAGGGTGCCATTCACGACATCACACACACAGAGGAATACATGGGACTTATCATGTGAAGGCCAGTCATCATCCTTCCTTCCTTCCTTCCCTCCATCCCTCCATCCTTCCTTCCTTCCTTCCTTCCTTCCTTCCTTCCTCTCTCTCTCTCTCTCTCTCTCTCTCTCTCTCTCTCTCTCTCTCTCTCTCTCTCTCTCTCTCTCTCTCTCTCTCTCTCTCTCTCTCTCTCTTCTCTCTCTCTCTCTCTCTCTCTCTCTCTCTCTCTCTTCTCTCTCTTTCTTTCTTTCTTTCTTTCTTTCTTTCTTTCTTTCTTTCTTTCTTTCTTTCTTTCTTTCTTTCTTTCTTTCTTTCTTTCTTTCTTTCTTTCTTTCTTTCTTTCTTTCTTTCTTCTTTCTTCTTTCTTTTCTTTCTTTCCTTTCCTTTCCCTTTCCTTCCTTCCTTCCTTCCTTCCTTCCTTCCTTCCATCCATCCATCCCTCCTTTCTTCCTTCCTTCCTTCCTTCCTTCCTTCCTTCCTTCCTTCCTTCCTTCCTTCCTTCCTTCCTTCCTTCCTTCCTTCCATCCATCCATCCCTCCTTCCTTCAGCAGTCTGCGTTCTGTTCTGAAGCAGCCGGTCCCTCAGCAGTCTGCATTCTGTTCTGAAGCATCCCGGTCCTTCAGCAGTCTGCATTCTGTTCTGAAGCATCCCGGTCCTTCAGCAGTCTGCATTATGTTCTGAAGCATCCCGGTCCTTCAGCAGTCTGCATTCTGTTCTGAAGCATCCCGGTCCTTCAGCAGTCTGCATTATGTTCTGAAGCAGCCCGGTCCTTCAGCAGTCTGCGTTCTGTTCTGAAGCAGCCGGTCCTTCAGCAGTCTGCGTTCTGTTCTGAAGCAGCCCGGTCTTTCATCAGTCTGCATTCTGTTCTGAAGCAGCCCGGTCCTTCAGCAGTCTGCGTTCTATTCTGTGTTCCTTCTCACCTCTTCACCCTGCAGCCCTGTTACCTCTAAGATACTTTGATGTTTGGTCAACTCTCAAATGGTACCCTATTCCCTATGTAGGACACAACTTTATGACAGAGCTCTATGTGACTCAGGTCAACAGTAGTGTACTGTAAAAGGAACCAGTGTGCTATTTGAGACAGTTGTTGTTGATGTGTATGTGTGAACCTCTACATGTACTGCTGTACTGTCATGTAGTAGATCAAGGACCAATCATCAATACTTTGATCAATTCTTTAATACACTTAAGAAGAAAAACAGACTGCGGTTGTTTTGTGTCTTAATGTTGAGTTCCTTCTCCATCACCCGCTCAGCCTGGACAACAACAACAACAACACATTGGTGAACAACATTATTCTAGGGAAGATATAGAACCACCAGGTAGTGAGTTGAGTTCCTTCTCCATCACCCGCTCAGCCTGAACAACAACAACAACAACACATTGGTAAACAACATTATTCTAGGGAAGATATAGAACCACCAGGTAGTGAGTTGAGTTCCTTCTCCATCACACGCTCAGCCTGAACAACAACAACAACACATTGGTAAACAACATTATTCTAGGGAAGATATAGAACCACCAGGTAGTGAGTTGAGTTCCTTCTCCATCACCCTGAACAACAACAACAACACATTGGTAAACAACATTATTCTAGGGAAGATATAGAACCACCAGGTAGTGAGTTGAGTTCCTTCTCCATCACCCGCTCAGCCTGAACAACAACAACAACAACACATTGGTAAACAACATTATTCTAGGGAAGATATAGAACCACCAGGTAGTGACAGGACAATAGGACTTACCATGCTTCTATTTTACAAGTATGTACCAAAAAGACAAGAACACACAGATCTTTACCTGCACCTCGTTAGGTAATTAAACTGAGCAGGTAAAGAAAGAGTGGTAAGTTAGAACAGCTAGTTAGAGCAGTACTTATACAACCCACCACTGTAGTTACTAGACATGTAGTGTAGAAGAGACCAGGACAGTAGTTATATATCCCACCACTGTAGTTACTAGACATGTAGTGTAGAAGAGACCAGGACAGTAGTTATATATCCCACCACTGTAGTTACTAGACATGTAGTGTAGAAGAGACCAGGACTTTATAAGGGTAGTGAGGTGTGTACACCCTAAAATACCCATTGGGCTCTGTTGAAATGTAGCACACTACAAAGTGAATAGAGGGCTATTTGGGAAGCAACAATGTGTTGCAATGTGTTGTCTTGTCTATTGTAAGGGGGGTAGTTTAGCCTAAGAGGTGGGTTGTCAGTACAGATTGACCAGGCAGTGACCTGGAAGGTGTGAGGCTGAGGGAGCAGGGGATTAAAGAGGTTTGAACGGGCAACTCCATCTTTAGATAATTCCCCTCAAAACAAATCAGGGGCAGAAAAAGTGTGTGTCCCTGTCTCAGCTGGTTCCCAGTGTTCCTTAGGTCTGTGGCAGAGAGCCATGTCAGATCTCCCTGTGTGTGTGTGTGTGTGTGTGTGTGTGTGTGTGTGTGTGTGTGTGTGTGTGTGTGTGTGTGTGTGTGTGTGTGTGTGTGTGTGTGTGTGTGTGTGTGTGTGTGTGTGTGTGTGTGTGTGTGTGTGTCCCTCCCCTCCTTTGTTAAGCGTGTGCATTCCTCTCCAACCAAAACAACCGGAACGTTCACACACACACACACTATAGGGTCATGTTGTGTGTGACCCGTAGCTGTTAGCCCATGGAGAGATTAAGCTGATCATGTTCCTCCACACACACACACACACACACACACACACACACACACACACACACACACACACACACACACACACACACACACACACACACACACACACACACACACACACACACACACACACACACACACACACACACACACACACACACACACTGATTCATCACTACACAACCATTGAGCTTTATTTGGTGTTTTATTGGATGTGAAACGACAACTTTGATATGGAAACATCACAAAGGTCTGGGAGAGGTGGAAGAGGTCTGGGAGAGGTGGAAGAGGTCTGGGAGTGGTGGAAGAGGTCTGAGAGAGGTGGAAAAGGTCTGGGAGAGGCGGAAGAGGTCTGGGAGAGGCGGAAGAGGTCTGGGAGAGGTGGAAGAGGTCTGAGAGGTGGAAGAGGTCTGGGAGAGGTGGAAGAGGTCTGAGAGGTGGAAGAGGTCTGGGAGAGGCGGAAGAGGTCTGGGAGTGGTGGAAGAGGTCTGGGAGAGGTGGAAGAGGTCTGGGAGAGGCGGAAGAGGTCTGGGAGTGGTGGAAGAGGTCTGGGAGAGTTGGAAGAGGTCTGGGAGTGGTGGAAGAGGTCTGGGAGAGGTGGAAGAGGTCTGGGAGAGGCGGAAGAGGTCTGGGAGTGGTGGGAGAGGTCTGGGAGAGGTGGAAGAGGTCTGAGAGGTGGAAGAGGTCTGGGAGAGGTGGAAGAGGTCTGGGAGTGGTGGAAGAGTTATGGGAGTGGTGGAAGAGGTCTGGGAGAGGTGGAAGAGGTCTGGGAGAGGTGGAAAAGGTCTGGGAGAGGTGGAAGAGGTCTGGGAGAGGTGGAAGAGGTCTGGGAGTGGTGGAAGAGGTCTGGGAGTGGTGGAAGAGGTCTGGGAGAGGTGGAAGAGGTCTGGGAGAGGTGGAAGAGGTCTGGGAGTGGTGGAAGAGGTAAGGTCTGGGAGAGGTGGAAGAGGTAAGGTCTGGGAGAGGTGGAATAGGTAAGGTCTGGGAGAGGTGGAATAGGTAAGGTCTGGGAGTGGTGGAGTAGGTCTGGGAGAGGTGGAATAGGTAAGGTCTGGGAGAGGTGGAAGAGGTTTGGGAGAGGTGGAAGAGGTAAGGTCTGGGAGAGATGGAAGAGGTCTGGGAGAGGTGGAAGAGGTAAGGTCTGGGAGAGGTGGAATAGGTAAGGTCTGGGAGTGGTGGAGGAGGTCTGGGAGAGGTGGAAGAGGTAGGTAACCGTGTGTATGTCTATGTATATCTTACTATTAACAAACATCCAGTCTTTAAACATCCACTGTGCCAGGACTTCCACGACAAGACAGAGCTGTACAGCTATGAGAGATTCATAAGTCAGACAGTAAACACAGGAACTATTGCTTTGGGTCAGACACAGCGACATTGTAACTATAATGACCAGGGGCTGTATTTACATCAAGTCTCTCAGAGTAGGAACGCTGTTCTGGTATCAGGTCCCCATGTCCTGTCCAAATCATCTCATTCGTTGATATTTAAAAGAGTAAACTTATCTCAGATCAGCACGTTTTAATTTTCATTTTACCTTTATTTAACCAGGCAAGTCAGTTAAGAACATATTCTTATTTTCAATGACGGCCTGGGAACAGTGGGTTAACTGCCTGTTCAGACAGATTTGTACCTTGTCAGCTCAGGGGTTTGAACTCGCAACCTTCCGGTTACTAGTCCAACGCTCTAACCACTAGGCTACCTGCCGCCTCTACACTCTAACCACTAGGCTACCCTGCCACCTCTACACTCTAACCACTAGACTACCCTGCCGCCTCTACACTCTAACCACTAGGCTACCCTGCCACCTCTACACTCTAACCACTAGACTACCCTGCCACCTCTACACTCTAACCACTAGGCTACCCTGTCGCCTCTACACTCTAACCACTAGGCTACCCTGTCGCCTCTACACTCTAACCACTAGACTACCCTGCCACCTCTACACTCTAACCACTAGGCTACCCTGTCGCCTCTACACTCTAACCACTAGACTACCCTGCCACCTCTACACTCTAACCACTAGGCTACCCTGCCGCCTCTACACTCTAACCACTAGGCTACCCTGCCACCTCTACACTCTAACCACTAGGCTACCCTGCCACCTCTACACTCTAACCACTAGGCTACCCTGCCACCTCTACACTCTAACCACTAGGCTACCCTGCCACCTCTACACTCTAACCACTAGGCTACCCTGCCCCCTCTACACTCTAACCACTAGGCTACCCTGCCTCCTCTACACTCTAACCACTAGGCTACCCTGCCACCTCTACACTCTAACCACTAGGCTACCCTGCCACCTCTACACTCTAACCACTAGGCTACCCTGCCACCTCTACACTCTAACCACTAGGCTACCCTGCCACCTCTACACTCTAACCACTAGGCTACCCTGCCACCTCTACACTCTAACCACTAGGCTACCCTGCCGCCTCTACACTCTAACCACTAGGCTACGCACTCCCACTCTGAGATGTTTGATATGTTGGCACGGCCCCAGATGTCCATCTTCAACAACAACGACAACCAATTCCTCTTGACAGCGAGGTGTACCACCAGATTATATGTGTTTATACTCACTGAAACAGATGAGTCAAACTGACACATAGAGACACATGTAGTACCGAAAACAGACAGCAAATATCACCGGTTCCAGATGGAGAAACACTGACGTTCACACAGACTGGCAGACCACAACACATCACGTCTGTCCCAAATGACACCCTATTCCCTATGTAGTGCACTACTTTTGACCAGAGGCCTATGGGCCCTATTCCCTATGTAGTGCACTACGTTTGACCAGAGGCCTATGGGCCCTATTCCCTATGTAGTGCACTACGTTTGACCAGAGGCCTATGGGCCCTATTCCCTATGTAGTGCACTACGTTTGACCAGAGCCCTATGCCTATGGTACCCTATTCCCCATATAGTGCACTATGTTTGACCAGAGGCCTATGGGCCCTATTCCCTATATAGTGCACTACTTTTGACCAGAGACCTATGGGCCGTATTCCCCATATAGTGCATTACTTTTGACCAGAGGCCTACAGGGTACACTTTCTCGGGAATAGGGTGCTATTTAGGACATATTAAACCCCAGTAAGAACTCTATAGTGCAGTACTGTTGACAGAGGGATAGTGCAGTACTGTTGACAGAGGGTCTATAGTGCAGTACTGTTGACAGAGGGTCCCTCTATAGTGCAGTACTGTTGACAGAGGGTCCCTCTATAGTGCAGTACTGTTGACAGAGGGTCCTCTATAGTGCAGTACTGTTGACAGAGGGTCCCTCTATAGTGCAGTACTGTTGACAGAGGGTCCCTCTATAGTGCAGTACTGTTGACAGAGGGTCCCTCTATAGTGCAGTACTGTTGACAGAGGGTCCCTCTATAGTGCAGTACTGTTGACAGAGGGTCCCTCTATAGTGCAGTACTGTTGACAGAGGGTCCCTCTATAGTGCAGTACTGTTGACAGAGGGTCCCTCTATAGTGCAGTACTGTTGACAGAGGGTCCCTCTATAGTGCAGTACTGTTGACAGAGGGTCCCTCTATAGTTACATTTGGACTAAAACCCTACGTGCCATGATTGTGCACTACATAGGTTCCACTTGGGATGCAGCCTGTGTTTATAGTGACCGAGCTGAAGGAGGAGGAGGAGGAGGAGGAGGAGGAGGAGGAGGAGGAGGAGGAGGAGGAGGAGGAGGAGGAGAAAGCTCAGTAAAATCACTACTTGTTTGGTTCTAGATTAAAGCTGTGAAACGTTGAGAAAGAAAACATGTTTAAAAACCCGTTTTTAAAAGTTGGACAACACACAATCTGTTCTTCTCGTTCAGCTCTACTCTTTTCTTTTGTACAATATCTAACTAGATCATCTAACTACGTCATCTAACTACGTCATCTAACTACATCATCTAACTACGTCATCTAACTACGTCATCTAACTATGTCATCTAACTACGTCATTTAACTACATCATCTAACTACATCATCTAACTACGTCATCTAACTACATCATCTAACTACGTCATCTAACTACGTCATCTAACTACATCATCTAACTACGTTATCTAACTACATCATCTAACTACGTCATTTAACTACATCATCTAACTACATCATCTAACTACATCATCTAACTACTTCATCTAACTACGTCATCTAACTACATCATCTAACTACTTTATCTAACTACTTTTACATCGATTTGTTCATTTTTCCTTAACAGCAGAAAAGGCCATGAATATATACACACAGAAAAACAATTCTGAGATAAATATATATCTAATATATATATATATATATATGCATCAATTTGACAGAAAATAATAAAAAATATTATCTTCACTAGCACATTATATTGAGTATTTATACGTTTTCATCACTTGTAATACAATCTTCACTGTAAAGTTGGCTAGACTAGGCTTGATACAGTATTGTACAGAATCATATTGTGTCCCAAATGAAACCCTGTTCCCTATATGGTGCACTAACTATTGACCTATGGAGGTGAACCTATGGTCTCTGATCAAAGCACTGCACTACATTGGGAATAGGGTGCCATTTGGGACAACCACAGCAGAAACAGCGGCGGAATTTCCACCATAGACTTGGATAGACAGCTCTAGCGACACAAAGCCTGTTGTAGCATGGGCAGAGCCCAGGACTTCCACCATTTTGAAGTAGTCGACTGGCTGGGACTTGCTATGGGTTAGAAAAGGATTACCGAATTCCATCCAGGTCAGTAGGACTGATCAGCCAATGAATTATACTATACTAACATTACATAACTGCAGGTGCCAGTAAATCACCAACCTTGTCTTTATACCTGTTCAGACAACACCCACTAGGGGGAGGTAAATCACCAACCTTGTCTTTATACCTGTTCAGACAACACCCACTAGGGGGCAGTAAATCACCAACCTTGTCTTTATACCTGTTCAGACAACACCCACTAGGGGGCAGTAAATCACCAACCTTGTCTTTATACCTGTTCAGACAACACCCTCCAGGGGGCAGTAAATCCCCAACCTTGTCTTTATACCTGTTCAGACAACACCCTCCAGGGGGCAGTAAATCACCAACCTTGTCTTTATACCTGTTCAGACAACACCCTCCAGGGGGCAGTAAATCACCAACCTTGTCTTTATACCTGTTCAGACAACACCCTCCAGGGGGCAGTAGTAGTAGAAACTACTCTAAAATGGAGAAAGCCCTCAATGGCGCTGCCCATGCTGTCACAGTAGCCTTTATGTAACAGATGTGAAGATGAGCCCTCTATCCAACTCTATGATTTCCACAGACAAGTAAAGTTTGGATCCACTTCCAACTATTTCAAACCATCGATTATCAGCAACCGTTAGTTAGTCAACCACTTCAGAGAACATCAACTATTTTTTCAGTTAATGGCTGCATCCCAATTCAAAATATAGCACCCTGTTACCTAAATAGTGCCCTACTTTTGACCAGGGCCCAGTAGTGTACTGTGTACGGAATAGGGTGTCATTTGGGACGCACCCCAATGTGTTGTCAGTTGAACACTGTGAATTGTAGAGGCATGGTCTCAACCTAGGGACTCAGTCCACTGTACCTGTGTTAGCACCAGTCTGTCAGCACTGAGGCACTACAATCATTCTAGCACCACAGGCACCTGGTAACCCAATACAGCTGGGTTAGGGCACCTGGTAACCCAATACAGCTGGGTTAGGGCACCTGGTAACCCAATACAGCTGGGTTAGGGCACCTGGTAACCCAATACAGCTGGGTTAGGGCACCTGGTAACCCAATACAGCTGGGTTAGGACACCTGGTAACCTTAAACAGCTGGGTTAGGACACCTGGTAACCTTAAACAGCTGGGTTAGGACACCTGGTAACCTTAAACAGCTGGGTTAGGACACCTGGTAACCTTAAACAGCTGGGTTAGGACACCTGGTAACCTTAAACAGCTGGGTTAGGGCACCTGGTAACCTTAAACAGCTGGGTTAGGACACCTGGTAACCTAATACAGATGGGTTAGGGCACCTGGTAACCCAATACAGCTGGGTTAGGACACCTGGTAACCCAATACAGCTGGGTTAGGACAGCTGTGTTAGGGCACCTGGTAACATTAAACAACTGGGTTAGGGCACCTGGTAACCCAATACTGCTAGGTTAGGGCACCTGGTAACCCAATACAGCTAGGTTAGGGCACCTGGTAACCCAATACAGCTAGGTTAGGGCACCTGGTAACCCAATACAGCTGGGTTAGGGCACCTGGTAACCTTAAACAGCTGGGTTAGGACACCTGGTAACCTAATACAGATGGGTTAGGACACCTGGTAACATTAAACAGCTGGGTTAGGACACCTGGTAACATTTACATTTACATTTAAGTCATTTAGCAGACGCTCTTATCCAGAGCGACTTACAAATTGGTGCATTCACCTTATGGCATCCAGTGGAACAGTCACTTTACAATAGTGCATCTAAATCTTAAAGGGGGGGGGGGGTGAGAAGGATTACTTATCCTATCCTAGGTATTCCTTAAAGAGGTGGGGTTTCAGGTGTCTCCGGAAGGTGGTGATTGACTCCGCTGTCCTGGCGTCGTGAGGGAGGTTAGGAGGGGCCCATAGGGAGGGGGGGCCCAAAGGGAGGAGAGGCCCATAGGGTTAGGAGGGGCCCATAGGGAGGAGGGGTCCATAGAGAGGAGGGGCTCATAGAGAGGAGGGGCCCATAGGGAGGAGGGGCCCATAGGGAGGAGGGGCCCATAGGGAGGGGGGCCCAAAGGGAGGAGAGGCCCATAGGGTTAGGAGGGGCCCATAGGGAGGAGGGGCCCATAGAGAGGAGGGGCTCATAGAGAGGAGGGGCCCATAGGGAGGAGGGGCCCATAGAGAGGAGGGGCTCATAGAGAGGAGGGGCCCATAGGGAGGAGGGGCCCATAGGGAGGAGGGGCCCATAGGGAGGAGGGGCTCATAGAGAGGAGGGGCCCATAGAGAGGAGGGGCCCATAGAAAGGAGGGGCTCATAGAGAGGAGGGGCCCATAGAGAGGAGGGGCCCATAGAGAGGAGGGGCCCATAGGGAGGAGGGGCCCATAGGGAGGAGACGTCCATAGAGAGGAGGGGCCCATAGAGAGGAGGGGCCCATAGGGAGGAGGGGTCCTTAGTCTAAAGTAGTGCACTATATAGGGAGTATGGTGCCATAGGGCTCTGGTCTAAAGTAGTGCACTATATAGGGAATAGGGTGTCATTTGGGACACATCCCTCTGTCTCTGGTCACACTGCTAGGAGGCTGGGAGGTCAGTCAGGAAGGTGAGGGGGAAGAGAGGCAGCAATTTTGGAGAGCTGAGGACGGTTCATCTTGTTGGCAGGGTCTGATTAATGCAGGGCCTGATTAATGCAGGGCCTGATTAACGCAGGGCCTGATTAATGCAGGGCCTGATTAATGCAGGGGCTGATTAATGCAGGGCCTGATTAATGCAGGGTCTGATTAACGCAGGGCCTGCATTAATGCAGGGCCTGATTAATGCAGGGGCTGATTAATGCAGGGCCTGATTAATGCAGGGCCTGATTAATGCAGGGCCTGATTAACGCAGGGCCTGATTAACGTAGGGCCTGATTAATGCAGGGCCTGATTAACGCAGGGCCTGATTAACGTAGGGCCTGATTAATGCAGGGCCTGATTAACGCAGGGCCTGATTAACGCAGGGCCTGATTAACGCAGGGGCTGATTAACGCAGGGCCTGATTAACGCAGGGCCTGATTAACGCAGGGCCTGATTAATGCAGGGGCTGATTAATGCAGGGCCTGATTAATGCAGGGCCTGATTAATGCAGGGCCTGAAGCCCCGAGGCCCTTGAGGCCGAGACAAATAGAAATGTATATATATTTTTTAAATTATTTACTGGAACCTCCAACCATAGGCCTGGGGCCCGGGCTGAGACAAATATATATTTTTACAGTTAAATGACGTCTTTACTATTAAAATTTGAGCAATGTCTAAGCCATGGCCTATGATTTCTTAATCCGGCCCTGCTGGTGGCCTTAACCCTGACCTCTGTCTCCCCTTCCTTCTCTCCCTCTCTCTCTGTGTCCCTCTCTCTTCTCTCTCTGTGTCCCTCTCCCTGTGTCTCTCTATCTATCTATCTATCTCTCTCTCTCTCCCTCTTTCTCTCTCTCTGTGTCCTCTCTCTCTCTGTGTCTCTCTGTGTCCTCTCTCTGTGTCCCTCTCTCTGTGTCCCTCTCCCTGTGTCTATCTATCTATCTATCTATCTATCTATCTATCTCTCTCTCTCTCTCTCTCTCTCTCTCTCTCTCTCTCTCTCTCTCTCTCTCTCTCTCTCTCTCTCTCTCTCTCTCTCTCTCTCTCTCTCTCTCTCTCTCTCTCTCTCTCTCTCTCTGTCTCTCCTCTTCTCTCTCTCTGTGTCCCTCTCTCTTCTCTCTCTGTGTCCCTCTCTCTTCTCTCTCTGTGTCCCTCTCTCTATCTATCTCTCTCTCTCCCTCTTTCTCTCTCTCTGTGTCCCTCTCTCTTCTCTCTCTGTGTCCCTCTCTCTTCTCTCTCTGTGTCCCTCTCTCTATCTATCTCTCTCTCTCCCTCTTTCTCTCTCTCTGTGTCCCTCTCTCTTCTCTCCCTGTGTCCCTCTCTCTTCTCTCCCTGTGTCTCTCTCTCTCTCCGTGTCTCTCTCTCTCCCTGTCTCTCTCCCTGTCTCTCCCTCTCTCTCTCTCTCTCTCTCTCTCTCTCTCTCTCTCTCTCTCTCTCTCTCTCTCTCTCTCTCTCTCTCTCTCTCTCTCTCTCTCTCTCTCTCTCTCTCTCTCTCTCTCCCTCTCTCTCTCTCTCTCCTTCTCCTCTCCTCTAACCCCCTTTTCTCACCTCCCTGACATCAAACCCCCGACCTCTAACCTCTAACTCCTGACCCCCTTTCATCTTCCTCTTTCCTACTGTGTACCTCAACCCTTTGAGCTTATACCTCTCCTCCTGACCTCTGACCCTTAACCTCTAACTCCTGATCCCTCTCCAGCTCTATCATGTGACCTCCAGCGAGGCGGGGGAGACGCGGTCACACTCTGCCCGTGAGCGCAGGCTGTGCCACTGTTCAACCGGAGTTCTCTGACTGGCCAACAGGTGGCGCCAGTGGGAGGTCTCAGGGGACCCGTGGAGAACTGGCCAATCACGATCCTCCCCACAAAATCATTACTGCTCTTCATGTTGTGGCCGTACACTTGAGGGAGTGAGGAGGGGGAGGGAGGAGGGGGAGAGAGGGGGAGAGAGGGGAGGAGGTAGGGGGAGAGAGGGGAGGGGAGAGAGGAGGGAGGGGAGGGGGAGAGAGGGGGAGAGAGGGGAGGAGTTAGGGGAGAGAGGAGGGAGGAGGGGGAGAGAGGGGGAGAGAGGGGGAGAGAGGGGAGGAGGTAGGGGAGAGAGGGGGAGAGAGGGGGAGAGAGGGGAGAGAGGAGAGAGGGGGAGAGAGGGGAGGAGGTAGGGGAGAGAGGAGAGGTGTGAGTTAGTTGGTTAGTTGCATATACAGTTTGAATGAAATCTAATTGTATCAGACATTATTCTACACATCATCCTCAGAAAGACATGATCCTACACATTATCCTACACATCATCCTCAGAAAGACATTATTGTAAACA
Organism: Oncorhynchus gorbuscha; assembly: GCF_021184085.1. NCBI lineage: Eukaryota > Metazoa > Chordata > Actinopteri > Salmoniformes > Salmonidae > Oncorhynchus > Oncorhynchus gorbuscha. Next base: position 103,912 of record NW_025745989.1, on the reverse strand, counting down.
TCATCCTCAGAAAGACATTATTGTGTAAACCCCAGGAAGAGAAGCTGCTGCCTTGGCAGGAACTAATGGGGATCCATAATAAACCTCAGGAAGAGTAGCTGCTGCCTTGGCAGGAACTAATGGGGATCCATAATAAACCCCAGGAAGAGTAGCTGCTGGATTGACAGGAACTAATGGGGATCCATAATAAACCCCAGGAAGAGTAGCTGCTGCCTTGACAGGAACTAATGAGGATCCATAATAAACCCCAGGAAGAGTAGCTGCTGCCTTGGCAGGAACTAATGAGGATCCATAATAAACCCCAGGAAGAGTAGCTGCTGCCTTGGCAGGAACTAATGGGGATCCATAATAAACCCCAGGAAGAGTAGCTGCTGCCTTGGCAGGAACTAATGGGGATCCATAATAAACCCCAGGAAGAGTAGCTGCTGCCTTGACAGGAACTAATGGTGATCCATAATAAACCCCAGGAAGAGTAGCTGCTGCCTTGGTAGGAACTAATGGGGATCCATAATAAACCCCAGGAAGAGTAGCTGCTGCCTTGACAGGAACTAATGAGGATCCATAATAAACCCCAGGAAGAGTAGCTGCTGCCTTGGCAGGAACTAATGAGGATCCATAATAAACCCCAGGAAGAGTAGCTGCTGCCTTGGCAGGAACTAATGGGGAGCCATAATAAACCCCAGGAAGAGTAGCTGCTGCCTTGGCCGGAACTAATGGGGATCCATAATAAACCCCAGGAAGAGTAGCTGCTGCCTTGACAGGAACTAATGGTGATCCATAATAAACCCCAGGAAGAGTAGCTGCTGCCTTGACAGGAACTAATGGGGATCCATAATAAACCCCAGGAAGAGTAGCTGCTGCCTTGGCAGGAACTAATGGGGATCCACAATAAACCCCAGGAAGAGTAGCTGCTGCCTTGACAGGACCTAATGGGGATCCATAATAAACCCCAGGAAGAGTAGCTGCTGCCTTGGCAGGAACTAATGGGGATCCACAATAAACCCCAGGAAGAGTAGCTGCTGCCTTGGCAGGAACTAATGGGGATCCACAATAAACCCCAGGAAGAGTAGCTGCTGCCTTGGCAGGAACTAATGGGGATCCATAATAAACCCCAGGAAGAGTAGCTGCTGCCTTGGCAGGAACTAATGGGGATCCACAATAAACCCCAGGAAGAGTAGCTGCTGCCTTGGCAGGAACTAATGGGGATCCATAATAAACCCCAGGAAGAGTAGCTGCTGCCTTGACAGGAACTAATGGGGATCCATAATAAACCCCAGGAAGAGTAGCTGCTGCCTTGGCAGGAACTAATGGGGATCCACAATAAACCCCAGGAAGAGTAGCTGCTGCCTTGACAGGACCTAATGGGGATCCATAATAAACCCCAGGAAGAGTAGCTGCTGCTGCCTTGGCAGGAACTAATGGGGATCCATAATAAACCCCAGGAAGAGTAGCTGCTGCCTTGGCAGGAATGAATGGGCATCCATAATAAACCCCAGGAAGAGTAGCTGCTGCCTTGACAGGAACTAATGGGGATCCATAATAAACCCCAGGAAGAGTAGCTGCTGCCTTGACAGGAACTAATGGGGATCCATAATAAACCCCAGGAAGAGTAGCTGCTGCCTTGACAGGAACTAATGGGCATCCATAATAAACCCCAGGAAGAGTAGCTGCTGCCTTGGCAGGAACTAATGGGGATTCATAATAAACCCCAGGAAGAGTAGCTGCTGCCTTGACAGGAACTAATGGGGATCCATAATAAACCCCAGGAAGAGTAGCTGCTGCCTTGACAGGAACTAATGGGGATCCATAATAAACCCCAGGAAGAGTAGCTGCTGCCTTGGCAGGAACTAATGGGGATCCATAATAAACCCCAGGAAGAGTAGCTGCTGCCTTGACAGGAACTAATGGGGATCAACGTCATCGGGTATGCTGGTGGCTCCTTCTCTCCTCCTGTCCTCTCCTCCTGTTCTCCTGTCCTCTCCTCCTGTTCTCCCTCCTCTACTCCTGTTCTCCGATCTTCTCCCCCTGTCCTCTCCGCCTGTCCTTCCCTTCATCTGCACTTATGTGACAAACAAAACACAGGACAGGTGAAACCAAAATGGTGAAACTCCCTCAAGCCAATGACTACACCCATCCAGTGCCTTCAAATCCATGACAGCAAGTACACAAGGAGAGGACCTCAAGGTGAAGGGGTCCGTGGTTCACCTCCACGGGGATAAACCTCATTACCTAGCAACAGCATGCCCTACTCTGTCTGCCCCGAGGGCCTGGCAATCTCTCTCACCAATGGACGTGGTGTGTGTGTGTGTGTGTGTGTGTTTGTGTGTTTGTGTGTTTGTGTGTGCTTGTGTCTGTGTGTGTGTGTGTGTGTGTGTGTGTGTGTGTGTGTGTGTGTGTGTGTGTGTGTGTGTGTGTGTGTGTGTGTGTGTGTGTGTGTGTGTGTGTGTGTGTGTGTGTGTGTGTGTGTGTGTGTGTGTGTGTGTGTGTGTGTGTGTGTGTGTGTGTGTGTGTGTGTGTGTGTGTGTGTGTGTGTGTGTGTCTATGTCTCCTTCACACCCTCCTTTATCCGTGGCAGAGGCTATCTTTACCCAGAGCAGGACAATGAAGAGTCAGTAAGAGAGGGAGGAAGGGAGGGAGAGAGAGAGAGAGACAGAGAAAGAGAGGAGGAGATGAGAGGGGGAGAGGAGAGAGGAGAGGGGGAGAGGAGAGAGGAGAGGGGGAGAGGAGAGAGAGAATAGGAGAGAGAGGAGGGAGATGAGAGGGGGAGAGGAGAGAGGAGAGGGGGAGAGGAGAGAGGAGAGGGGGAGAGGAGAGAGAGAAGAGGAGAGAGAGAGAATAGGAGAGAGAGGAGAGGAGAGAGGAGAGGGGCTGTGAGAGAGCCAGGTCTGATAAGAGACAGATATTAGCACAGAGTAACAGGCCTGAGAGAGAGCGAAAGAGAGAGAGAGAGAGGGTTGGATGGTAGTCTGTTAAACATGGGTTTAGGTGGAAAATGGCAGCTTCAGAAATCCCCCAAATATTTCTGTGAGCCTTTCCTGGTTCCAGATTTGTCTAGTCAACTCCCATGGTCATTGTCACATGTCATGTTTGACAGTACAATAGTGGAGTCCAATACTGTACTGAGAAAGGGAACACAATGCAGAAATACAAGTTTGTTGTTGCCTCAGATTTAACAGTCATTGTAAACCTCACCACAGATCTGGGACCAGTCTAGATACATTACAGTCTGTAGCTACACCACATTTAGAAACCTCACCACAGATCTGGGACCAGTCTCTAGATACATTACAGTCTGTAGCTACACCACATTTAGAAACCTCACCACAGATCTGGGACCAGTCTCTAGATACATTACAGTCTATAGCTACACCACATTTAGAAACCTCACCACAGATCTGGGACCAGTCTCTAGATACATTACAGTCTGTAGCTACACCACATTTAGAAACCTCACCACAGATCTGGGACCAGTCTAGATACATTACAGTCTGTAGCTACACCACATTTAGAAACCTCACCACAGATCTGGGACCAGTCTAGATACATTACAGTCTGTAGCTACACCACATTTAGAAACCTCACCACAGATCTGGGACCAGTCTAGATACATTACAGTCTGTAGCTACACCACATTTAGAAACCTCACCACAGATCTGGGACCAGTCTAGATACATTACAGTCTGTAGCTACACCACATTTAGAAACCTCACCACAGATCTGGGACCAGTCTAGATACATTACAGTCTGTAGCTACACCACATTTAGAAACCTCACCACAGATCTGGGACCAGTCTAGATACATTACAGTCTGTAGCTACACCACATTTAGAAACCTCACCACAGATCTGGGACCAGTCTAGATACATTACAGTCTGTAGCTACACCACATTTAGAAAACCAGATCTGGGACCAGTCTAGATACATTACAGTCTAGCTACACCACATTTAGAAACCTCACCAGATCTGGGACCAGTCTAGATACATTACAGTCTGTAGCTACACCACATTTAGAAACCTCACCACAGATCTGGGACCAGTCTCTAGATACATTACAGTCTGTAGCTACACCACATTTAGAAACCTCACCACAGATCTGGGACCAGTCTAGATACATTACAGTCTGTAGTCATTTAGAAACCTCACCACAGATCTGGGACCAGTCTCTAGATACATTACACATTACACCACATTTAGAAACCTCACCACAGATCTGGGACCAGTCTAGATACATTACAGTCTATAGCTACACCACATTTAGAAACCTCACCACAGATCTGGGACCAGTCTCTAGATACATTACAGTCTGTAGCTACACCACATTTAGAAACCTCACCACAGATCTGGGACCAGTCTCTAGATACATTACAGTCTGTAGCTACACCACATTTAGAAACCTCACCACAGATCTGGGACCAGTCTAGATACATTACAGTCTGTAGCTACACCACATTTAGAAACCTCACCACAGATCTGGGACCAGTCTAGATACATTACAGTCTGTAGCTACACCACATTTAGAAACCTCACCACAGATCTGGGACCAGTCTCTAGATACATTACAGTCTGTAGCTACACCACATTTAGAAACCTCACCACAGATCTGGGACCAGTCTCTAGATACATTACAGTCTGTAGCTACACCACATTTAGAAACCTCACCACAGATCTGGGACCAGTCTAGATACATTACAGTCTGTAGCTCATTTAGAAACCTCACCACAGATCTGGGACCAGTCTAGATACATTACAGTCTGTAGCTACACCACATTTAGAAACCTCACCACAGATCTGGGACCAGTCTAGATACATTACAGTCTGTAGCTACACCACATTTAGAAACCTCACCACAGATCTGGGACCAGTCTAGAACAGTCTGTAGCTCATTTAGAAACCACCACAGATCTGGGACCAGTCTAGATACATTACAGTCTGTAGCTACACCACATTTAGAAACCTCACCACAGATCTGGGACCAGTCTAGATACATTACAGTCTGTAGCTACACCACATTTAGAAACCTCACCACAGATCTGGGGGACCAGTCTCTACACCACAGAAATACAGATCTACAGTCTAGATACATTACAGTCTACACCACATTTAGAAACCTCACCACAGATCTGGGACCAGTCTCTAGATACATTACAGTCTGTAGCTACACCACATTTAGAAACCTCACCACAGATCTGGGACCAGTCTCTAGATACATTACAGTCTGTAGCTACACCACATTTAGAAACCTCACCACAGATCTGGGACCAGTCTAGATACATTACAGTCTGTAGCTACACCACATTTAGAAACCTCACCACAGATCTGGGACCAGTCTCTAGATACATTACAGTCTGTAGCTACACCACATTTAGAAACCTCACCACAGATCTGGGACCAGTCTCTAGATACATTACAGTCTAGCTACACCACATTTAGAAACCTCACCACAGATCTGGGACCAGTCTAGATACATTACAGTCTGTAGCTACAACATTTAGAAACCTCACCACAGATCTGGGACCAGTCTCTAGATACATTACAGTCTGTAGCTACACCACATTTAGAAACCTCACCACAGATCTGGGACCAGTCTCTAGATACATTACAGTCTGTAGCTACACCACATTTAGAAACCTCACCACAGATCTGGGACCAGTCTAGATACATTACAGTCTGTAGCTACACCACATTTAGAAACCTCACCACAGATCTGGGACCAGTCTCTAGATACATTACAGTCTGTCTCTAGCTACACCACATTTAGAAACCTCACCACAGATCTGGGACCAGTCTAGATACATTACAGAGCTACACCACATTTAGAAACCTCACCACAGATCTGGGACCAGTCTCTAGATACATTACAGTCTGTAGCTACACCACATTTAGAAACCTCACCACAGATCTGGGACCAGTCTCTAGATACATTACAGTCTGTAGCTACACCACATTTAGAAACCTCACCACAGATCTGGGACCAGTCTCTAGATACATTACAGTCTGTAGCTATCTGGGACCAGTCTCTAGATTTAGAAACCTCACCACAGATCTGGGACCAGTCTCTAGATACATTACAGTCTGTAGCTACACCACATTTAGAAACCTCACCACAGATCTGGGACCAGTCTCTAGATACATTACAGTCTGTAGCTACACCACATTTAGAAACCTCACCACAGATCTGGGACCAGTCTCTAGATACATTACAGTCTGTAGCTACACCACATTTAGAAACCTCACCACAGATCTGGGACCAGTCTCTAGATACATTACAGTCTGTAGCTACACCACATTTAGAAACCTCACCACAGATCTGGGACCAGTCTCTAGATACATTACAGTCTGTAGCTACACCACATTTAGAAACCTCACCACAGATCTGGGACCAGTCTCTAGATACATTACAGTCTGTAGCTACACCACATTTAGAAACCTCACCACAGATCTGGGACCAGTCTCTAGATACATTACAGTCTGTAGCTACACCACATTTAGAAACCTCACCACAGATCTGGGACCAGTCTCTAGATACATTACAGTCTGTAGCTACACCACATTTAGAAACCTCACCACAGATCTGGGACCAGTCTCTAGATACATTACAGTCTGTAGCTACACCACATTTAGAAACCTCACCACAGATCTGGGACCAGTCTCTAGATACATTACAGTCTGAAACCTCACCACAGATCTGGGACCAGTCTCTAGATACATTACATTTAGAAACCTCACCACAGATCTGGGACCAGTCTCTAGATACATTACAGTCTGTAGCTACACCACATTTAGAAACCTCACCACAGATCTGGGACCAGTCTCTAGATACATTACAGTCTGTAGCTACACCACATTTAGAAACCTCACCACAGATCTGGGACCAGTCTCTAGATACATTACAGTCTGTAGCTACACCACATTTAGAAACCTCACCACAGATCTGGGACCAGTCTCTAGATACATTACAGTCTGTAGCTACACCACATTTAGAAACCTCACCACAGATCTGGGACCAGTCTCTACATTACAGATACATTACAGATCTGGGACCAGTGTCTAGCTACAGTCAGCCACATTTAGAAACCTCACCACAGATCTGGGACCAGTCTCTAGATACATTACAGTCTGTAGCTACACCACATTTAGAAACCTCACCACAGATCTGGGACCAGTCTCTAGATACATTACAGTCTGTAGCTACACCACATTTAGAAAACCAGATCTGGGACCACAGATCTGTAGGACCAGATCTGGGACCTCTAGATACATTACAGTCTGTAGCTACACCACATTTAGAAACCTCACCACAGATCTGGGACCAGTCTCTAGATACATTACAGTCTGTAGCTACACCACATTTAGAAACCTCACCACAGATCTGGGACCAGTCTCTAGATACATTACAGTCTGTAGCTACACCACATTTAGAAACCTCACCACAGATCTGGGACCAGTCTCTAGATACATTACAGTCTGTAGCTACACCACATTTAGAAACCTCACCACAGATCTGGGACCAGTCTCTAGATACATTACAGTCTGTAGCTACACCACATTTAGAAACCTCACCACAGATCTGGGACCAGTCTCTAGATACATTACAGTCTGTAGCTACACCACATTTAGAAAACCAGATCTGGGACCAGTCTCAGATCTGGGACCAGATCTCTAGATACATTACAGTCTGTAGCTACACCACATTTAGAAACCTCACCACAGATCTGGGACCAGTCTCTAGATACATTACAGTCTGTAGCTACACCACATTTAGAAACCTCACCACAGATCTGGGACCAGTCTCTAGATACATTACAGTCTGTAGCTACACCACATTTAGAAACCTCACCACAGATCTGGGACCAGTCTCTAGATACATTACAGTCTGTAGCTACACCACATTTAGAAACCTCACCACAGATCTGGGACCAGTCTCTAGATACATTACAGTCTGTAGCTACACCACATTTAGAAAACCACAGATCTGGGACCAGTCTCTAGATACATTACAGTCTGGACCAGAAACCTCACCACAGATCTGGGACCAGATACATTACAGTCTGTAGCTACACCACATTTAGAAACCTCACCACAGATCTGGGACCAGTCTCTAGATACATTACAGTCTGTAGCTACACCACATTTAGAAACCTCACCACAGATCTGGGAGTCTAGATACATTACAGTCTGTAGCTACTCATTTAGAAACCTCACCACAGATCTGGGACCAGTCTCTAGATACATTACAGTCTGTAGCTACACCACATTTAGAAACCTCACCACAGATCTGGGACCAGTCTCTAGATACATTACAGTCTGTAGCTACACCACATTTAGAAACCTCACCACAGATCTGGGACCAGTCTCTAGATACATTACAGTCTGTAGCTACACCACATTTAGAAACCTCACCACAGATCTGGGACCAGTCTCTAGATTACAGTCTTACAGCTACACCACATTTAGAAACCTCACCACAGATCTGGGACCAGTGTCTAGATAGATTACAGTCTGTAGCTACACCACATTTAGAAACCTCACCACAGATCTGGGACCAGTCTCTAGATAGATTACAGTCTGTAGCTACACCACATTTAGAAACCTCACCACAGATCTGGGACCAGTCTCTAGATAGATTACAGTCTGTAGCTACACCACATTTATAAATCTCACTTTTACCACGAGGTCTAAGATAGGCTGGCTACCAAATTAATCAATGAATGCTAGGTCTAAGCAGTAAACACAGTAGCTACTGCTGGAGAGACGGGCTGGAGATGCCCTGGCGACACCCTGGCAACCGTTGCCATGGCAATTACTGTAATTGTCAGCAGTGCGGAAGTGGCACGTTTGTGAAGGCAGTCGCCGACCCCTTTCTTTCTGTTTCTCTTATCTCCCTCTTCTTCCACTCCCCATCACTCTTCTCCCTCCCTTATCCCTCTCTCTCTCTCTCTCTCTCTCTCTCTCTCTCTCTCTCTCTCTCTCTCTCTCTCTCTCTCTCTCTCTCTCCTCCCCATCACCTCTCTCTCTCTCTCTCTCTCTCTCTCTCTCTCTCTCTCTCTCTCTCTCTCTCTCTCTCCTCCCCATCACCTCTCTCTCTCTCTCTTCCCCATCACCTCTCTCTCTCTCTCTCTCTCTCTCTCTCTCTCTCTCTCTCTCTCTCTCTCTCTCTCTCTCTCTCTCTCTCTCTCTCTCTCTCTCTCTCTCTCTCTCTCTCTCTCTCTCCCCTCTCCATCTCTCTCTCTCTCTGTCTCTCTCTCTCTCTCTCTCTCTCTCTTTTTTCCACTCCCCATCACTCATCTCCCTCCCTTATCCTCTCTCTCTCTCTCTCCTCCCCAACACCTCTCTCTCTCTCTCTCTCTCTCTCTCTCTCTCTCTCTCTCTCTCTCTCTCTCTCTCTCTCCTCCCCATCACCTCTCTCTGTCTCTCTCTCTCTCTCTCTCTCTCTCTCTCTCTCTCTCTCTCTCTCTCTCTCTCTCCCTCTCTCTTCTTCCACTCCCCATCACTCATCTCCCTCCCTTATCCTCTCTCTCTCTCTCTCTCTCTCTCTCTCTCTCTCTCTCTCTCTCTCTCTCTCTCTCTCTCTCTCTCTCTCTCTCTCTCTCTCTCTCTCTCTCTCTCTCTCTCTCTCTCTCTCCTCCCCATCACCTCTCTCTCTCTCTCTCTCCCTTTCTGTCTCTCTCTCTCTCTCTCCCTCTCTTTTTCCACTCCCCATCACTCATCTCCCTCCCTTATCCTCTCTATCTCTCTCTCTCTCTCTCTCTCTCTCTCTCTCTCTCTCTCTCTCTCTCTCTCTCTCTCTCTCTCTCTCTCTCTCTCTCTCTCTCTGTCTCTCTCTCTCTCTCTCTCTCTCTCTCTCTCTCTCTCTCTCTCCTCCCCATCAACCCTCTCTCTCTCTCTCTCTCTCTCTCTCTCTCTCTCTCTCTCTCTCTCTCTCTCTCTCCCTCTCTCTCTCTCAGGGCTGTACCTGTAAATACGAGGCTGACTTCGCTGAGGTCTTCGTGGGGCACTCTGAAGCTGAACGACTCATTGTAGAAGGGGTCGATGGTTCCTTTCATACAGGAAGTCTTCTTGGTCTTTACCAGCTTCAGCCCCGTTACCAGCTGAACCTTCACAAACGGGTCTGGAGATAGAGACAGGAAGGAAGTTAAACGTTCTGTTACCAGCTGAACCTTCACAAACGGGTCTGGTGATAGAGACAGGAAGGAAGTTAAACATTCCGTTACCAGCTGAACCTTCACAAACGGGTCTGGTGATAGAGACAGGAAGGAAGTTAAACATTCCGTTACCAGCTGAACCTTCACAAACGGGTCTGGTGATAGAGACAGGAAGGAAGTTAAACATTCCGTTACCAGCTGAACCTTCACAAACGGGTCTGGGTGGGAGGGGTTGACAGAGACAGGAAGGAAGTTAAACATTCCGTTACCAGCTGAACCTTCACAAACGGGTCTGGTGATAGAGACAGGAAGGAAGTTAAACATTCCGTTACCAGCTGAACCTTCACAAACGGGTCTGGGGGGGGGTAGATAGAGACAGGAGGGAAGTTAAACATTCCGTTACCAGCTGAACCTTCACAAACGGGTCTGGTGATAGAGACAGGAAGGAAGTTAAACATTCCATTACCAGCTGAACCTTCACAAACGGGGCTGGGGGGTACATAGAGCCAGGAAGGAAGTTAAACGTTCTGCTAGTAAGAAGTATGACGCACATGGTACCCCGTGGTGTGACGGAGTGTGTTGTGGTGTGGTCTGTAGTGTCGTGGTGTGATGTGTAGTGTCGTGGTGTGGTGTGTAGTGTCGTGGTGTGGTGTGGTGTGTAGTGTCGTGGTGTGGTGTGTAGTGTCGTGGTGTGGTGTGTAGTGTCGTGGTGTGGTGTGGTGTGATGTGTAGTGTCGTGGTGTGGTCTGTAGTGTCGTGGTGTGGTGTGTAGTGTCGTGGTGTGTAGTGTCGTGGTGTGGTGTGTAGTGTCGTGGTGTGGTGTGTAGTGTCGTGGTGTGGTCTGTAGTGTCGTGGTGTGGTGTGATGTGTAGTGTCGTGGTGTGGTGTGTAGTGTCGTGGTGTGGTGTGTAGTGTCGTGGTGTGGTGTGTAGTGTCGTGGTGTGGTGTGTAGTGTCGTGGTGTGGTGTGTAGTGTCGTGGTGTGGTGTCGTGGTGTGGTGTGGTCTGTAGTGTTGTGGTGTGGTGTGTAGTGTCGTGGTGTGTAGTGTCGTGGTGTGGTGTGTAGTGTCGTGGTGTGGTGTGTAGTGTCGTGGTGTGGTGTGATGTGTAGTGTCGTGGTGTGGTGTGTAGTGTCGTGGTGTGGTGTGGTGTGTAGTGTCGTGGTGTGGTGTGTAGTGTCGTGGTGTGGTGTGTAGTGTCGTGGTGTGGTGTGTAGTGTCGTGGTGTTGTGTGTAGTGTCGTGGTGTGGTGTGACATGGTGTGTAGTGTCGTGGTGTGCTGTGGTGTGTAGTGTCGTGGTGTGGTGTGTAGTGTCGTGGTGTGGTGTGGTGTGTAGTGTCGTGGTGTGGTGTGTAGTGTCGTGGTGTGGTCTGTAGTGTCGTGGTGTGGTCTGTAGTGTCGTGGTGTGGTGTGTAGTGTCGTGGTGTGGTGTGTAGTGTTGTGGTGTGTAGTGTCGTGGTGTGGTGTGGTCTGTAGTGTCGTGGTGTGGTGTGTAGTGTCGTGGTGTGGTGTGTAGTGTCGTGGTGTGGTGTGTAGTGTCGTGGTGTGGTCTGTAGTGGCGTGGTGTGGTGTGTAGTGTCGTGGTGTGGTGTGTAGTGTCGTGGTGTGGTGTGTAGTGTCGTGGTGTGGTGTGTGTAGTGTCGTGGTGTGGTCTGTAGTGTCGTGGTGTGGTCTGTAGTGTCGTGGTGTGGTGTGTAGTGTCGTGGTGTGTAGTGTCGTGGTGTGGTGTGGTGTGTAGTGTCGTGGTGTGGTGTGTAGTGTCGTGGTGTGTAGTGTCGTGGTGTGGTGTGGTGTGTAGTGTCGTGGTGTGGTGTGGTGTGGTGTGTAGTGTCGTGGTGTGGTGTGTCGTGGTGTGGTGTGTAGTGTCGTGGTGTGGTGGGTAGTGTCGTGGTGTGGTGTGACATGGTGTGTAGTGTCATGGTGTGGTGTGGTGTGTAGTGTCGTGGTGTGGTGTGTAGTGTCGTGGTGTGGTGTGGTGTGTAGTGTCGTGGTGTGGTGTGTAGTGTCGTGGTGTGGTGTGGTGTGTAGTGTCGTGGTGTGGTGTGGTGTGTAGTGTCGTGGTGTGGTGTGGTGTGTAGTGTCGTGGTGTGGTGTGGTGTGTAGTGTCGTGGTGTGGTGTGGTGTGTAGTGTCGTGGTGTGGTGTGTAGTGTCGTGGTGTGGTGTGTAGTGTCGTGGTGTGTAGTGTCGTGGTGTGGTGTGTAGTGTCGTGGTGTGGTGTGGTGTGGTGTGGTGTGACATGGTGTGAAGTGGTTCCATGTGATGCCAGGTGTTTGTCAGGTTTCTGCATTTATTACCTGATCCCCAGATGTGTGTCAGGTTTCTGCAGTTATTACCTGATCCCCAGGTGTGGTATATGAGGTGTTATTCTGGTCTCCTCAAATCAAATGTTATTCGTCACATGCTTGATAAACACCAGGTGTGAACTAACAGTGAAAAGCTGACTGACAGGTCCTTCCCAACAATGCAGAGAGAAAGAACATGAGTAACTATAACTATGTATACACCTGCTCCACTACAGCCCCGTCCATGTGAATGGGGGCTGCTCGGCCCTCTGTTTCCTGTAGTCTACGATCAGCTCCTTTGTCTTGCTGACGTTGTGGGAGAGGTTGTTGTCCTGTCACCACACTGCCAGGTCTCTGATCTCCTCCCTAGAGGCTGTTTAATCATCTTCCGTGATCAGGCCTTCCACCTTCGTGTGGTCAGCAAACTTAATGATGGTGTCGGAATTGTGTGTGACCATGCAGTCGTGAGTGAACAGGCAGTACTGGAGGGGACTAAGCACGCACCCCTGAGGGGCCCCGTATTCAGGGTCAGCTTGGCAGATGTGTTGTTGCCTACCCTCAACACCTGGGGGCATCCCGTCAGGAAGTCCAGGATCCAGTTGCAGAGGGAGGTGTTCAGTCCCAGGGTCCTTAGCTTAATGATGAGCTTGGAGGGCACTATGGTGTTGAACACTGAGCTCTAGTCAATGAATAGCATTCTCGCATACAGTAGGTGTTCCTTTTGTCCAAGTGGGAAAGGACATTGTGAAGTGCAATAGAGATTGCGTCATCTGTGGATCTGTTGGGGCGGTATGTAAATTAGAGTGGGTCCAGGTTGTCTGGGATGATGGTGTTGATGTGAGCCATGACTCTCAAGGTATTTTATGGCTACAGAGTGCTACGGGGAGATAGTCATTTAGACAGCTCACCATGGCGTTTTTGGGCACAAGGACTATGGTGGTCTGCTTGAAACATGTAGGTGTTACATACTGGGTCAGGGAGAGGATGAAAATGTCTGTGAAGACACTGGCCAGCTGGTCGGCGCATGTTCTGAGTATCCCTCCTCTGTTAGTCAGGTATCCCCACTCTGTTAGTCAGGTAGTAGGTATATTAGTAGGTATATTAGTAGGTATGTTAGTAGGTATGCTATTAGGTATATTAGTAGGTATGTTAGTAGGTATGCTATTAGGTATGTCAGTAGGTACATTAGTAGGTATGTTAGTTGGTGTGTCAGTAGGTACATTAGTAGGTATGTTAGTCGGTATAGTTTACCTGATCCCTGGCACATGTCTGTCTGCAGCAGCTGCTTCGCTCTGATGATGTCAACATTGAGTCTTCCAGCAGAGGGCAGGTAGTTGAGTGATAACAGCAGCTCTCCCAGCTCTACCTCATTCTGTTAGAAACACAAAACACTGTTGATATCACTCTGTCTGTAGATATGTCTGTCTGACTATCTCAGAGAGTGGAGTGATAACAGCAGCTCCCTCTCTCTCTCTCTCTCTCTCTCTCTCTCTCTCTCTCTCTCTCTCTCTCTCTCTCTCTCTCTCTCTCTCTCTCTCTCTCTCTCTCTCTCTCTCTCTCTCTCTCTCTCTCTCTCTCTCTCTCTCTCTCTCTCTCTCTCTCTCTCTCTCTCTCTCTCTCTCTCTAGTAGAGAGAACCCAAGATGTGTACGTGTGTATAATGTTGTTCTTTAACAGCCTGTTGTTGTGGCGTTGTGGTGTTGTTGTGGTGTTCTGGTGTTGTTATGGTGTTGTGGTGTTGTTGTGGTGGTGGTGTTGTGTTGTTGTGTTGTGGTGTTGTTGTTGTTGTTGTTGTTGTGGTGTTGTTGTTGTTGTAGTTGTGGTATTGTGGTGTTGTTGTGGTGTCTTTGTGTTGTTGTGATGTTGTGGTGTAGTTGTGGTGTTGTGGTGGTGTTGTTGTTGTTGTGGTGTTGTGGTGTTGTTGTGGTGTTGTGGTGTAGTTGTGGTGTTGTTGTGGTGTTGTTGTTGTTGTGGTGTTGTTGTATTGTGGTGTTCTGGTGTTGTTGTTGTTGTTGTTGTGGTGTTGTTGTTGTTGTGGTGTTGTTGTATTGTGGTGTTGTGGTATTGTGGTGTTGTTGCGGTGTTGTTGTATTGTGGTGTTGTTGTGGTGTTGTTGTTGTTGTGGTGTTCTGGTGTTGTTGTTGTTGTGGTGTTGTTGTTGTGGTGTTGTTGTATTGTGGTGTTGTTGTATTGTGGTGTTGTTGTATTGTGGTGTTGTTGTTGTTGTTGTGGTGTTGTGGTGTTGTGGTGTTGTGGTGTTGTTGTGGTGTTGTTGTTGTTGTGGTGTTGTGGTGGTGTTGTTGTATTGTGGTGTTGTTGCGGTGTTGTGGTATTGTGGTGTTGTTGTGTTGTTGTTGTTGTCGTGGTGTTGTGGTGGTGTTGTTGTTGTTGTGGTATTGTGGTGTTGTTGTGGTGTCTTTGTGTCATTGTGGTGTTGTTGTGGTGTAGTTGTGGTGTTGTTCTGGTGTCTTTGTGTCATTGTGGTGTTGTTGCGGTGTTGTGGTATTGTGGTGTTGTTGTTGTTGTGGTGTTCTGGTGGTGTTGTTGTTGTGGTGTTCTGGTGGTGTTGTATTGTTGTGGTGTTGTTGTTGTTGTGGTGTTCTGGTGGTGTTGTTGTTGTTGTATTGTTGTGGTGTTGTTGTATTTTGGTGTTGTTGTATTGCTGTGGTGTTGTTGTGTTCGAGGCGATGCATTCACCACCCCGTGACAATAGAACAGATGTGCAGCTAGGACAGTGTGTCAGTGTTAGTGTCACACACACACACACACACACACACACACACACACGCACACACACACGCACGCACGCGCACACGCACACACTAAGTCAGTGTTGTGCCTCTCCTGGCCAATAAACAACAGATTGGGCCTCAGTGGGCTTCAAGATGACTGTATGTCTATGTAGGAGAGGCTGAGAGGAGGAGAGGAGGAGTAGGAGGAGGAAGAGGGATTGAGGAGGAAGAGGAGAAGGAGGAGGAGGAAGAGGGATTGAGGAGGAAGAGGAGAAGGAGGAGAGGCTGAGGAGCTTGATAATGGTTTCACATCCAAAGGGAGGAATCCACTTAGATCAATGTGTTGAACTAAGACACTTAGTACATTTACATTACATTTAAGTCATTTAGCAGACGCTCTTATCCAGAGCGACTTACAAATTGGTGCATTCACCTTATGACATCCAGTGGAACAGTCACTTTACAATAGTGCATCTAAATCTTAAAGGGGGGTGAGAGGGAATACTTATCCTATCCTAGGTATTCCTTAAAGAGGTGGGGTTTCAGGTGTCTCCGGAAGGTGGTGATTGACTCCGCTGTCCTGGCGTCGTGAGGGAGTTTGTTCCACCATTGGGGGGCCAGAGCAGCGAACAGTTTTGACTGGGCTGAGCGGGAGCTGTACTTCCTCAGTGGTAGGGAGGCGAGCAGGCCAGAGGTGGATGAACGCAGTGCCCTTGTTTGGGTGTAGGGCCTGATCAGAGCCTGGAGGTACTGAGGTGCCGTTCCCCTCACAGCTCCGTAGGCAAGCACCATGGTCTTGTAGCAGATGCAAGCTTCAACTGGAAGCCAGTGGAGAGAACGGAGGAGCGGGGTGACGTGAGAGAACTTGGGAAGGTTGAACACCAGACGGGCTGCGGCGTTCTGAATGAGTTGAAGGGGTTTAATGGCACAGGCAGGGAGCCCAGCCAACAGCGAGTTGCAGTAATCCAGACGGGAGATGACAAGTGCCTGGATTAGGACCTGCGCCGCTTCCTGTGTGAGGCAGGGTCGTACTCTGCGGATGTTGTAGAGCATGAACCTACAGGAACGGGCCACCGCCTTGATGTTGGTTGAGAACGACAGGGTGTTGTCCAGGATCACGCCAAGGTTCTTAGCGCTCTGGGAGGAGGACACAATGGAGTTGTCAACCGTGATGGCGAGATCATGGAACGGGCAGTCCTTCCCCGGGAGGAAGAGCAGCTCCGTCTTGCAGAGGTTCAGCTTGAGGTGGTGATCCGTCATCCACACTGATATGTCTGCCAGACATGCAGAGATGCGATTCGCCACCTGGTCATCAGAAGGGGGAAAGGAGAAGATTAGTTGTGTGTCGTCTGCATAGCAATGATAGGAGAGACCATGTGAGGTTATGACAGAGCCAAGTGACTTGGTGTATAGCGAGAATAGGAGAGGGCCTAGAACAGAGCCCTGGGGGACACCAGTGGTGAGAGCGCGTGGTGAGGAGACAGATTCTCGCCACGCCACCTGGTAGGAGCGACCTGTCAGGTAGGACGCAATCCAAGCGTGGGCCGCGCCGGAGATGCCCAACTCGGAGAGGGTGGAGAGGAGGATCTGATGGTTCACAGTATCGAAGGCAGCCGATAGATCTAGAAGGATGAGAGCAGAGGAGAGAGAGTTAGCTTTAGCAGTGCGGAGCGCCTCCGTGATACAGAGGAGAGCAGTCTCAGTTGAATGACTAGTCTTGAAACCTGACTGATTTGGATCAAGAAGGTCATTCAGAGAGAGATAGCGGGAGAGCTGGCCAAGGACGGCACGTTCAAGAGTTTTGGAGAGAAAAGAAAGAAGGGATACTGGTCTGTAATTGTTGACATCGGAGGGATCGAGTGTAGGTTTTTTCAGAAGGGGTGCAACTCTCGCTCTCTTGAAGACGGAAGGGACGTAGCCAGCGGTCAGGGATGAGTTGATGAGCGAGGTGAGGTAAGGGAGAAGGTCTCCGGAAATGGTCTCTAGAAGAGAGGAGGGGATAGGGTCAAGCGGGCAGGTTGTTGGGCGGCCGGCCGTCACAAGACGCGAGATTTCATCTGGAGAGAGAGGGGAGAAAGAGGTCAGAGCACAGGGTAGGGCAGTGTGAGCAGAACCAGCGGTGTCGTTTGACTTAGCAAACGAGGATCGGATGTCGTCGACCTTCTTTTCAAAATGGTTGACGAAGTCATCTGCAGAGAGGGAGGAGGGGGGGAGGATTCAGGAGGGAGGAGAAGGTGGCAAAGAGCTTCCTAGGGTTAGAGGCAGATGCTTGGAATTTAGCGTGGTAGAAAGTGGCTTTAGCAGCAGAGACAGAGGAGGAAAATGTAGAGAGGAGGGAGTGAAAGGATGCCAGGTCCGCAGGGAGGCGAGTTTTCCTCCATTTCCGCTCGGCTGCCCGGAGCCCTGTTCTGTGAGCTCGCAATGAGTCATCGAGCCATGGAGCGGGAGGGGAGGACCGAGCCGGCCTGGAGGATAGGGGACATAGAGAGTCAAAGGATGCAGAGAGGGAGGAGAGGAGGGTTGAGGAGGCAGAATCAGGAGATAGGTTGGAGAAGGTTTGAGCGGAGGGAAGAGATGATAGGATGGAAGAGGAGAGAGTAGCGGGGAGAGAGAGAGCGAAGGTTGGGACGGCGCGATACCATCCGAGTAGGGGCAGTGTGGGAGGTGTTGGATGAGAGCGAGAGGGAAAAGGATACAAGGTAGTGGTCGGAGACTTGGAGGGGAGTTGCAATGAGGTTAGTGGAAGAACAGCATCTAGTAAAGATGAGGTCAAGCGTATTGCCTGCCTTGTGAGTAGGGGGGAAGGTGAGAGGGTGAGGTCAAAAGAGGAGAGGAGTGGAAAGAAGGAGGCAGAGAGGAATGAGTCAAAGGTAGACGTGGGGAGGTTAAAGTCGCCCAGAACTGTGAGAGGTGAGCCATCCTCAGGAAAGGAGCTTATCAAGGCATCAAGCTCATTGATGAACTCTCCGAGGGAACCTGGAGGGCGATAAATGATAAGGATGTTAAGCTTGAAAGGGCTGGTAACTGTGACAGCATGGAATTCAAAGGAGGCGATAGACAGATGGGTAAGGGGAGAAAGAGAGAATGACCACTTGGGAGAGATGAGGATCCCGGTGCCACCACCCCGCTGACCAGAAGCTCTCGGGGTGTGCGAGAACACGTGGGCGGACGAAGAGAGAGCAGTAGGAGTAGCAGTGTTGTCTGTGGTGATCCATGTTTCCGTCAGTGCCAAGAAGTCGAGGGACTGGAGGGAGGCATAGGCTGAGATGAACTGCCTTGTTGACCGCAGATCTAAGACAGTGTGTGTTGAACTAAGACAGTGTGTGTTGAACTAAGACAGTGTGTGTTGAACTAAGACAGTGTGTGTTGAACTAAGACAGTGTGTGTTGAACTAAGACACTTAGTGTGTGTTGAACTAAGACATTTAGTGAGTGTGTGTTCTTCCTACCTGAGAACTAGGTACCAGGGCCTTCCACCAATGACCACCTTTCACCAGATCAACCTCACTCAGAGGCAGCGCCACCTACCAATGAAAACACACCATTACAGAACTAATGTATCAGACAGGGATGAATGTGCCTTGCAAAATTATTCATCCCTCTTGGCGTTTTTTTTCCTATTTTGTTGCATTACAACCTGTAATTTAAATGGATTTTTATTTGGATTTCGTGTAATGGACACACACAAAATAGTCCAAATTGGTGAAGTAAAATTAAAAAAAATATTTGTTATAAAGAATTCTAAAAAATAAGAAACGGAAAGTGGTGCATGCATATGTATTCACCCCCTTTACTATGAAGCCCCCAAATAAGATCTGGGGCCACCAATTACCTTCACATGATCTGTCACATGATCTCAGTATATATACACCTCAGTATATATAACCACTAAGCAAGGGCACCATGAAGACCAAGGAGCTCACCAAACAGGTCAGGGACAAAGTTGTGGAGAAGTACAGATCAGGGTTGGGTTATGAAATAATATCCAATACTTTGAACATCCCACGGAGCACTATTAAATCCATTATTAAATAATGGAAAGAATATGGCACCACAACAAACCTGTCAAGAGAGGGCCGCCCACCAAAACTAATGAACCAGGCAAGGAGGTCATTAATCAGAGAGGCAACAAAGAGACCAAAGATAACCCTGAAGGAGCTGCAAAGCTCCACAGCGGAGGCTGGAGTATTTGTCCATAGGACCACATTAAGCCGTACACTCCACAGAGCTGGGCTATACGGAAGAGTGGCCAGAAAAAGTAATTGCTTAAAGAAAAAATAAGCAAACATGTTTGGTGTTTGCCAAAAGAATGTGGGAGACTCCCCAAACATATGGAAGAATGAGACTGAAATTGATATTTTTGGCCATCAAGGAAAACGCTATGTCTGGCGCAAACCCAACACTTCTCATCACTCCGAGAACACCATCCCCACAGTGAAGCATGGTGTTGGCAGCATCATGCTGTGTGGGATGGTTTTCATTGGCAGGGACTGGGAAACGGGTCATAATTGAAGAAATGATGGATGGCGCTAAACAGGGAAAGTCTTGAGGGAAACCTGTTTCATTCTTCCAGAGATTTGAGACTGGGACGGAGGTTCACCTTCCAGCAGGACAATGACCGTAAGCATACAGCTAAAGCAACACTCGAGTGGTTTATGGGGAAACATGTAAATGTCTTGGAATGGCCTAGTCAAAGCCCAGACCTCAATTCAATTGAGAATCTGTGGTATGACTTAAAGATTGCTGTACACCAGCGGAACCCATCCAACTTGAAGGAGCTGGAGCAGCTTTGCCTTGAAGAATGGGCAAAAATCCCAGTGGCCAGATGTGCCAAGCTTATAGAGAGATACCTCAATAGACTTGCAGCTGTAATTGCTGCAAAAGGTGGCTCTACAAAGTATTGACTTTGGGGTGGTGAATAGTTATGCACGCTCAAGATTTCTGTTTTTTGTCTTATTTCTTGTTTGTTTCACAATAAAAAAATATTTTGCATCTTCAAAGTGGTAGGCATGTTGTGTAAATCAAATGATACAACCCCCCCCCCTCAAAATCTATGTTAATTCCACGTTGTAAGGCAACAAAATAGGAAAAATGCCAAGAGGTTTGAATACTTTCACAAGCCACTGTATCTTCCTGGTACGGGACATCCTGTGTACACACATTGTTTTATTGGCTCAATACTCCAGAAGGAGGCACAATAAAGTGATGCCTTTATTTTATAAACGTTGGTGATTTACTCAATAAATGACTGGGAGTTTATATATAGAGCCTACAACTCTCTTTATTTTATATAGCTGAGTTATTTACCCAGTAAATAACTGGGAGTTTATATATAGAGCCTACAACTCTCTTTATTTTATATAGCTGAGTGATTTACCCAATAAATGACTGGGAGGTTATATATAG
Source organism: Oncorhynchus gorbuscha (assembly GCF_021184085.1). Lineage (NCBI taxonomy): Eukaryota > Metazoa > Chordata > Actinopteri > Salmoniformes > Salmonidae > Oncorhynchus > Oncorhynchus gorbuscha. The sequence continues at coordinate 83,352 of NW_025745989.1, read as the reverse complement.
AGCCTACAACTCTCTTTATTTTATATAGCTGAGTGATTTACCCAGGAAATGACTGGGAGGTTATATATAGAGCCTACAACTCTCTTTATTTTATATATCTGAGTGATTTACCCAATAAATGACTGAGTTTATATATAGAGCCTACAACTCTCTTTATTTTATATAGCTGAGTGATTTACCCAGTACATGACTGAGTTTATATATTACATTTACATTACATTTAAGTCATTTAGCAGACGCTCTTATCCAGAGCGACTTACAAATTGGTGCATTCACCTTATGACATCCAGTGGAACAGTCACTTTACAATAGTGCATCTAAATCTTAAAGGGGGTGGGGGGTGAGAGGGATTACTTATCCTATCCTAGGTATTCCTTAAAGAATACCTAGGATAGGATAAGCCTACAACTCTCTTTATTTTATATAGCTGAGTGATTTACCCAATAAATGACTGAGTTTATATATAGAGCCCACAACTCTCTTTATTTTATATAGCTGAGTGATTTACCCAATAAATGACTGGGAGGTTATATATAGAGCCTACAACTCTCTTTATTTTATATAGCTGAGTGATTTACCCAATAAATGACTGAGTTTATATATAGAGCCCACAACTCTCTTTATTTTATATAGCTGAGTGATTTACCCAATAAATGACTGGGAGGTTATATATAGAGCCTACAACTCTCTTTATTTTATAGAGCTGAGTGATTTACCCAATAACTGGGAGGTTATATATAGAGCCTACAACTCTCTTTATTTTATATAGCTGAGTGATTTACCCAATAAATGACTGGGAGTTTATATATAGAGCCTACAACTCTCTTTATTTTATATAGCTGAGTGATTTACCCAATAAATGACTGGGAGGTTATATATAGAGCCTACAACTCTCTTTATTTTATATAGCTGAGTGATTTACCCAGGAAATGACTGGGAGGTTATATATAGAGCCTACAACTCTCTTTATTTTATAAACACAAACAGTCGTTGTCAAATAACTCACTTCAAAAAGTAGACAATAACCCAACAACAATAACAACAATAACAATAACAACAATAACAACAATAACAACAACAACAATAACAACAACAACAACAATAACAATAACAACAATAACAATAACGTTCATTGACTCTAAGATCGTGCATCTGAAACAGTGCAGTGCACCGGCCATTTGATGAATGGGAAATGGCTATTATAAATGTTTTTAAAAAATGTGATGTGGTTTGATGTGAACACAAATTAAATTCAGGCTATAAGTGCGCCTCACGACAAGTCATTAGACTTTTGGCGATTGTCGTTAGGCGCACTTATAGCCTGAATTTAATTTGTGTTCACATCAAACCACATCACATTTTGATACCTCTGGTATCAATACTCCACAGGATTGGTGTGTGTGTGTGTGTGCTTGTGTGGTTGTGTATGAGTGTGTGTGTGTGCTTGTGTGGTTGTGTATGTGTGTGTGTGTGTGTGTGGTTGTGTGGTTGTGTATGAGTGTGTGTGTGTGTGGTTGTGTGGTTGTGTATGAGTGTGTGTGTGTGTGTGTGTGTGGTTGTGTATGAGTGTGTGTGTGTGGTTGTGTGGTTGTGTATGAGTGTGTGTGTGTGGTTGTGTGGTTGTGTATGAGTGTGTGTGTGTGTGTGTGTGTGGTTGTGTATGAGTGTGTGTGTGTGTGTGTGGTTGTGTGGTTGTGTATGAGTGTGTGTGTGTGTGTGTGGTTGTGTGGTTGTGTATGTGTGTGTGTGTGTGTGGTTGTGTGGTTGTGTATGAGTGTGTGTGTGTGTGTGCTTGTGTGGTTGTGTATGAGTGTGTGTGTGTGCGCTCGTGTGTGTGTTTTGTTTGTGTGGGTGTTCACCTTGCCGATGACACAGTGGCGTGAGAACTTGTGTGGTGTGACCACAGACAGCAGCAGGGTGGTTGCTGGGCCTCCAGGAACAGAAGGTCAAAGGTGAACCGCTTCGAACACCGGGTTCTGTGTCTTCCTCTTCACCCCGTCTGAAGAAGAAAAATGCTTTATTGTCCATTTATTTTGGTTTTTTTATTTAACTAGGCAAGTCAGTTAAGAACAAATTCTTATTTACAACGTGTGGCCTACCAGGGCCAAACCCGGACAATGCTGGGCCAATTGTGCGCCGCCCTATGGGACTTCCAATCACGGCCGGTTGTGATACAGCCTGGATTTGAACCAGGGTGCCTGTAGTGATGCCTCTAGCACTGAGATGCAGTGCCTTAGACCGCTGTGCCAAGGTGTGGGGGTCCATTAAATGACAGAGAATGGAAATGTGTATTTATGCTGACAAGGCTGACAGCAACGAGGCTGAAAGCAACTGAGGCTCCAGGAACAGAAGGTCAAAGTAGCGAGGCTGAAACAACGAGGCTGAAAGTCAACGAGACTGAAAGCAACGAGGCTGAAAAGTAACAAGGCTGAAAGCAACGAGGCTGAATTTAACGAGGCTGAAAGTCGAGGCTGAAAGCAACGAGGCTGAAAGCAACGAGGCTGAAAGAAACGAAGCTGAAACAACCGCTGAAACAACGAGGCTGAAAGCAACGAGGCTGAAAGTAACGAGGCTGAAAGCAACGAGGCTCCCAACCACTGAAAGCAACGAGGCTGAACAGCCTGGATTTGAACCAGGAGGCTGAAAGCAATGAGGCTCTAGCACGAGATGCAGTAACGAGGCTGAAAGCAACGAGGGCTGAAAGCAACGAGGCTGAAAGAATTACAGCTGAATGCAAAGGCTGAATGCTGAAAGAGGCTGAAAGAAACGAGGCTGAAAGCAACGAGGCTGAAAGCAACGAGGCTGAAAGAAACGAGGCTGAAAGCAACGAGGCTGAAAGCAACGAGGCTGAAAGCAATGAGGCTGAAAGCAATGAGGCTGAATGCAACGAGGCTGAAAGCAAAACGAGGCTGAATGAAACGAGGCTGCTCAAGGGCTGAAAGCAATGAGGCTGAACGCAACGAGACTGTGCCCCAGTAGCAATACTTCTAGGTATGGTTAAGTGCTTTGCTCAAGGGCACAACAGCAGTCAATGGAATCTAGGATACTGATGCCAGCAACCCTCCAGTTGACAGCTCACTCCACACTACATTTTTTCCAGTCAGAGCTGGGATTCAAACCAGCAACCCTCCAGTTGATAGCTCACTCCACACTACATTTTTCCAGTCAGAGCTGGGATTCAAACCAGCAACCCTCCAGTTGACAGCTCACTCCACACTACATTTTTCCAGTCAGAGCTGGCATTCAAACCAGCAACCCTCCAGTTGCAGGACCGCTTCTCTAACCGCTAAGCTACCTGCCGGGAGTTCTTGTGGTCCGGCAGCAGGCTGATCTTGACGTATGGGTTGGAGTGGGCCATGTCCTGGCGGGCACCATCACAGGTCAGAGGTGGGGGCAGGTCGCGAGCCTCAATGACCCTAACGCCCAGGTGGCCGTTGATTAGGTCATACCTGAGAGGAGAGGAGGGGGATGGGAGGAAGGGAGGGAGAGAGAGGGGGGATGATGAGTGAGAGGGAGAGACAGAGAGAGAGAGGGAGAGAGAGAGGGAGAGAGAGAGAGGGGGAGACAGAGAGAGAGAGAGAGAGAGAGGGAGATAGAGAGAGAGGAGGAGATTGGGATGATCAGAGGGACACAAAAAAATAAAAGTGTTTTTCTTATTTTCCTGTATTTATTTCTAGACCTGGGGAAGTGTACATGCTGCTTCTAGGAAATCAGGGGACCTGGGGAAGTGTACATGCTGCTTCTAGGAAAGCAGGGGACCTGGGGAAGTGTACATGCTGCTTCTAGGAAAGCAGCTGATTACTATAATTCTGATTGTGAAACATAAAAGATATAACACAACGTATAGAAGACAAGACATTACTGTGTGCTGAAGTGGAGCATGCCCAGTTGGTATCGTAGCAGAATCTCCTCGTCCGTTAGCGAGTCCACGTCGTCTCCGGATGAGTCCAGAGAGTAGAGGCGTGGCTCCAACTTCCTGAAGTAGTCGTCCGGAGGGGGCTGGGGTCGACGCAGCGGCTGGATCACCTCCTTCCTGGGGCCCATGGCCCAGAACTCAATGGGTTTCACATCAACCAGCGGTGAGCTGGGCCTGCGGGCGTCTAGACCTGGGAGGGGGGGGAATACAGGAGAATATAGATCAAGGAGAAACGAGAGGGAGAGAGGAAGGAAGAAATTAAACTTTTTTTTTTTTTATTCAGTGGTTCTTAGTAGTTCAGTGTTTCATCCAGTGGTTCTTAGTAGTTAATTGGTTCAGTGATTCAGTATTTTATTCAATAATTCATTGGTTCAGTGATTCAGTATTTAATTCAATAATTCATTGGTCCAGTGATTCAGTATTTAATTCACTAATTCCTCGGTTCAGTGATTCAGTGTTTAATTCAGTAGTTTAGTTGTTAATTGGTTCAGTGATTCAGTATTTAATTCAATAATTCATTGGTTCAGTGATTCAGTATTTGATTCAATAATTCATTGGTTCAGTGGTTCAGTATTTGATTCAGTAGTTTACATTTACATTTACATTTAAGTCATTTAGCAGACGCTCTTAAGTGGTTAATTGGTTCAGTGTTTGATTCAGAGAGTCAGTGGTTCAGTATTTGATTCAGTAGTTAAGTGGCTAATTGGTTCAGTGTTTGATTCAGTGATTCATTTGATCAGTTGTTCTTACTGGAGAGTTGTCGGACCAGGCTGAAGGTGGATCGGGACATCTCTGAGCTGGAACGTCTCTGGGTCCGAATACTGTCCTGGGGTATTACCATGGAGTCAACATGAGTGACCCCGGTATCAGTGTCCTTCTCATCCACACACTCGTTCACTCTGAGATGGAGAGAGAGAGAGAAACAGGGGGAGAGAGAGAGAAACAGAGGGAGAGAGAGAGAGAGGGAGAGAGAAACAGAGGGAGAGAGAGAGAGAGAGAAACAGAGGAGAGAGAGAGAAACAGAGGAGAGAGAGAGAGAGAGGAGAGAGGAGAGGGAGAGAGAGAAACAGAGGGAGAGAGAAACAGAGAGAGAGAGAGAGAGAGAGAGAGAGAGAAACAGGGGGGGAGAGAGAGAGACAGAGGGAGAGAGAGAGAGAAACAGAGGGAGAGAGAGACAGAGATAGAGAGAGAGAGAGAGAGGAGAGAGAGAGAGAGAGAAAGAGAGGGAGAAGGGAGAGAGAGGAGACAGAGAGAAAGACAGGGAGAGCCAGAGAGAAAGAGGGAGAGAGAGAGAGAGAGAGAGAGAGAGAAACAGAGGAGAGGGAGAGAGAGGAGAGGAGACAGAGAGAAACACTTAAACCTCGATCTCCTACAGTTTGTCCATGGCCAAATCTCCCCCCAAATAATACATTTACATTTGTTTATGAATATTACTAACAACAACAGATTAAACTCTTATTGGCCAAGGGATCCGTGAAATAAGTTTAGAGTGTAATAGAATGCAGGCCAATGTAATATTATTAATTTACAAGATTCTGTTCTTAACCCTGTGCAAGATGGGCCTGGGAGAGAGAAACAGAGGGAGAGGGAGAGCGGTTAGAGATATTAGTATCCACAGTATTCTGTTCTTAACCCTGTGCAAGATGGGCCTGGGAGAGAGGGAGAGAGAAACAGAGGTAGAGGGAGAGCGGTCCCTTGGGCAACATGGGCCCGGGAGGCTCACAGAGATATTAGTATCCACAGTATTCTGTTCTTAACCCTGGGTAACATGAGCCCGGGAGGCTCACAGAGATATTAGTATCTACAGTAGTCTGTTCTTAACCCTGGGCAACATGGGCCTGGAAGGCTCACAGAGATATTAGTATCCACAGTATTCTGTTCTTAACCCTGGGCAACATGGGTCTGGAAGGCTCACAGAGATATTAGTATCCACAATTATCAATTTTTCAACTCAATACTTCTTGTATTCTCTAATTGTTTTGTTTAATTTGTTTCAACATAAATGCGCTGTAATGTTCTGATTAGGAGGGGCACCTGATGAATTTGCATCAGTCACAAAAGGGGTCAGAAGCCCTTATCTCCCACATGTTGGTGGTACCTGCCAACTCAGGGGCTGGAGCTCCTCTGGGTCCTTAACTGGTGAAGGACCAGAGAAACACGTGTCATTGGCTTTAATGTGGTCACAGAAATGTTCCTTATCCTTCAACTGGGAAATCAGACAGCTATACAACTTAACGCAACATCATCATCATCATAACTATTCTGTCTTAACCCTGGGCAACATGTGTGTGTGTGTGATGTGTGTGTGTCTTGTGTGTGTGTGTGTGTGTGTGTACAGTGTATTCTGTGTGTGTGTGTGTGTGTGAGGCTCACAGTGATGTGTATGTGTGTGTTGTAACCCTGTGTGGGTGTGTGTGTGTATGTATTGTGTTGTGTGTGTGTGTGTGTGTGTTCTACAGACTTTCTGGCATGATGAACTGATTGTTTCCATGGCGATAGTGATACTTCTGTAAACACAGCTGTCTGCATCTCAAAGGGGTGGCAGGGAGCCTAATTGCGGTCATAAATGCTGTAATGTTCTGATTAGGGGGTCACCTGATGAACAGTCCAAAGGTCACGAGCTCACTCCTAGCTCCTCGATCAGAAACACGTGTCATTGGCTTTAATGTGGGGGCTTCAAGGAACCCAGAAGGTCACGAGCTCGCCTAGCGGTCAGCGCGTGGGGTCAGGAACCCAAAGGTCACACAGCTGTCGCATCCAAAGCGGTCAGCGCGTGGGGTCAGGAACCCAAAGGTCACGAGCTCACCTAGCGGTCAGCGCGTGGGGCCAGGAACCCAAAGGTCACGAGCTCACCTAGCGGTCAGCGCGTGGGGCCAGGAACCCAAAGGTCACGAGCTCACCTAGCGGTCAGCGCGTGGGGCCAGGAACCCAAAGGTCACGAGCTCACCTAGCGGTCAGCGCGTGGGGCCAGGAACCCAAAGGTCACGAGCTCGCCTAGCGATCAGCGCGTGGGGCCAGGAACCCAAAGGTCACGAGCTCACCTAGCGGTCAGCGCGTGGGGCCAGGAACCCAAAGGTCACGAGCTCACCTAGCGGTCAGCGCGTGGGGCCAGGAACCCAAAGGTCACGAGCTCGCCTAGCGGTCAGAGCGTGGGGCCAGGAACCCAAAGGTCACGAGCTCGCCTAGCGATCAGCGCGTGGTGCCAGGAACCCAAAGGTCACGAGCTCGCCTAGCGGTCAGCGCGTGGGGCCAGGAACCCAAAGGTCACGAGCTCGCCTAGCGATCAGCGCGTGGTGCCAGGAACCCAAAGGTCACGAGCTCGCCTAGCGGTCAGCGCGTGGGGCCAGGAACCCAAAGGTCACGAGCTCGAGTCCTCGAGCCAACAAGAAGAAAAATCTGTCAATGTGCCCTTGTGCATACATGAGAAAAAGTAAAGATACCTTAATAGAAAATGACTTAAGTAAAGTTATATTTGAGTAAAAGTATTTGGTTTTAAATATACTTAAGGTGCAAAGTGCTTTATCAAAAATAGAAACAAAATCAAAACGCAGCATCTTCGGGGATGATTTCTGTATTTAGAAAGTGACATATCTTGAAGACTTGAGGGCTGACAAGTAGTACTTTTAAATAGTTTTACTGAATGACATTGTAGTACTTTTAAAATAGTTTTACTGAATGTCTTTGTAATACTTTAAAATAGTTTTCCTGAATGACATTGTAGTACTTTAAAATAGTTTTACTGAATGACTTTGTAATACTTTAAAATAGTTTTCCTGAATGACTTTGTAATACTTTAAAATAGTTTTCCTGAATGACATTGTAGTACTTTAAAATAGTTTTACTGAATGACTTTGTAGTACTTTAAAATAGTTTTACTGAATGACTTTGTAGTACTTTAAAATAGTTTTACTGAATGACTTTGTAATACTTTAAAATAGTTTTACTGAATGACTTTGTAGTAACTTTAAAATAGTTTTACTGAATGACTTTGTAGTACTTTAAAATTGTTTTACTGAATGACATTGTAGTACTTTAAAATAGTTTTACTGAATCGCTTTGTAGTACTTTAAAATAGTTTTACTGAATGACTTTGTAGTACTTTAAAATAGTTTTACTGAATGACTTTGTAGTACTTTAAAATAGTTTTACTGAATTGCTTTGTAGTACTTTAAAATAGTTTTACTGAATCGCTTTGTAGTACTTTAAAATAGTTTTACTGAATGACTTTGCACGACTGCACTTAACCCTAATTGCTCCAGGGTCACCGTTGACAACGGCTGGTCCTGGCAGAGGGGGGAGTTGAGACATGCAAAAAAACACATTTTAAATGTGGACAAATATAAGCACCCCCCCCCCTTATTATGAAATGGGACTTAGCCACTATGCTGCTGATGTAGAATATCTCTAATTCTGTAGGAACAGACATCTTCTCCTGATGGTCCAGGTCCTTCAGTAGGAACAGACACATCTTCTCCTGGTGACAGGTCCTTCTGTAGGAACAGACACATCTTCTCCTGATGACAGGTCCTTCTGTAGGAACAGACACATCTTCTCCTGGTGACAGGTCCTTCTGTAGGAACAGACACATCTTCTCCTGATGACAGGTCCTTCTGTAGGAACAGACACATCTTCTCCTGATGACAGGTCCTTCTGTAGGAACAGACACATCTTCTCCTGATGACAGGTCCTTCTGTAGGAACAGACACATCTTCTCCTGATGACAGGTCCTTCTGTAGGAACAGACACATCTTCTCCTGATGACAGGTCCTTCTGTAGGAACAGACACATCTTCTCCTGATGACAGGTCCAGGTCCTTCTGTAGGGACAGACACATCTTCTCCTGATGACAGGTCCTTCTGTGGGAACAGACACATCTTCTCCTGATGACAGGCCCTTCTGTAGGAACAGACACATCTTCTCCTGATGGTCCAGGTCCTTCTGTAGGAACAGACACATCTTCTCCTGATGGTCCAGGTCCTTCTATAGGAACAGACACATCTTCTCCTGATGGTCCAGGTCCTTCTGTAGGAACAGACACATCTTCTCCTGATGGTCCAGGTCCTTCTGTAGGAACAGACACATCTTCTCCTGATGGTCCAGGTCCTTCTATAGGAACAGACACATCTTCTCCTGATGGTCCAGGTTCTTCTGTAGGAACAGACACATCTTATCCTGATGACAGGTCCTTCTGTAGGAACAGACACATCTTCTCCTGATGACAGGTCCTTCTGTAGGAACAGACACATCTTCTCCTGATGACAGGTCCTTCTGTAGGAACAGACACATCTTCTCCTGATGACAGGTCCTTCTGTAGGAACAGACACATCTTCTCCTGATGACAGGTCCTTCTGTAGGAACAGACACATCTTCTCCTGATGACAGGTCCTTCTGTAGGAACAGACACATCTTCTCCTGGTGACAGGTCCTTCTGTAGGAACAGACACATCTTATCCTGATGACAGGTCCTTCTGTAGGAACAGACACATCTTCTCCTGATGACAGGTCCTTCTGTAGGAACAGACACATCTTCTCCTGATGACAGGTCCTTCTGTAGGAACAGACACATCTTCTCCTGATGACAGGTCCTTCTGTAGGAACAGACACATCTTCTCCTGATGACAGGTCCTTCTGTAGGAACAGACACATCTTCTCCTGATGACAGGTCCTTTTGTAGGAACAGACACATCTTCTCCTGATGACAGGTCCTTCTGTAGGAACAGACACATCTTCTCCTGATGACAGGTCCTTCTGTAGGAACAGACACATCTTCTCCTGATGACAGGTCCTTCTGTAGGAACAGACACATCTTCTCCTGATGGTCCAGGTCCTTTTTGTCTTCTGCCTGTCACACACACACACACACACACACACACACACACACACACACACACACACACACACACACACACACACACACACACACACACACACACACACACACACACACACACACACACACACACACACACACACACACACACACACACACACGAATGAACACATTGTACTGTAGTGTAATGACGGAATGATAACATGAGACTGCATCCTGTCTGAGGATCCTGTTCTGTTCAGAGGGAATTCAGTTCTATTAAAACACCATTAAAGGAGCCATCAGGGATTGGTACATCCAGTTCCCTCAGCGATGTACCAGAACAGGTGACGAGGTGATGAGCTTGTTGTGTTTGGAATCCCAGATTGCCCCTTTAATATCACTGGCCAACGCTGAGAGGAATCTGCACAAACATGTTTTACTCATTTTATTGTTTTCCGTCTGTCTGTCTGTCTCTCTGTCTCTCTGTCTCTCTGTCTCTCTGTCTCTCTGTCTCTCTCTCTCTCTCTCTCTCCCTCTCCCTCTCTCCCTCTCTCCCTCCCTCCCTCCCTCCTTTCTGTTTGTCAGGACATATAATTCTAGTCAGGACTTTGTACTGGACACCTAATTCCCAGCCATTCCTTGGGGATCATCAAGGACCCTTTGTGTCCATGGCGACAGCTGGCAGGGAGATAGTTGTCAAGGTAACGGGGCAATCTGAAACACATGGATTTAGGAGAGGAGGGAGGGAGAAGAAGAGAGGGAAATGAACTTAGGTGAAACCAATAGAGAGTGGGGGTGGGTGGAGGGGGACAGAGAACCTCATGTTTTAATAAGAGTCAATAGGCCTCTGGTCAAAATAAGTGCACTATTTAGGAACTAGTGTTTCATTTGGGAGGAAGACTGAGTCTCCATGATAGTAAACAGGTACTGGTATATGGTCTGTATTTCAGACAGAGTCTCCATGATAGTAAACAGGTACTGGTATAAACAGGTTTCTACTGGTATAGGGTCTGTATCTCAGACAGAGTCTCCATGGTAGTAAACAGGTACTGGTATATGGTCTGTATCTCAGACAGAGTCTCCATGGTAGTAAACAGGTACTGGTATATGGTCTGTATCTCAGA
>NW_025745989.1:57500-67500 GCF_021184085.1 Oncorhynchus gorbuscha | reverse complement strand
ATCACACGATGATGACTCATCTCAACCCTGACGCCATCAGCGTGCGCCCACAATTACGCATCAAAGTTATTTTCCATTTCCCTTTTCACAGTCCTATTTTGTAAACATCCTCATTCCCATTCAGCAGTATAGAGAAACACCTTCATTGTACTCACTTTCTCTCACTCTCTCTCTCTCTCTCTCTCTCTCTCTCTCTCTCTCTCTCTCTCTCTCTCTCTCTCTCTCTCTCTCTCTCTCTCTCTCTCTCTCTCTCTCTCTTTCTTTCTCTCTCCCTCTCTCTCTCTCACTTTCTCACTCACTTTTCTCACTTTCTCTCTCTCTTCTCTTTCTCTCTCTTTCTCTCTCTCTCTCTTCTTCTCTTTTTCATTCCTCCTTGCAAAATAGCTCGAGCTCAGGGAGGTTGGATGGAGAGCATTTGTGAACAGCAGTTTTCAATTCTTTCCACAGATTCTCGATTGGATTCAGGTCTGGACTTTGACTTGGCCATTCTAACACCTGGATATGTTTATTTTTGATCAATTCCATTGTAGATTTTGCTTTATGTTTTGGATCATTGTCTTGTTGGAAGACAAATCTCCGTCCCAGTCTCAGGTCCTTTGCAGACTCCATCAGGTTTTCTTCCAGAATGGTCCTGTATTTGGCTCCATCCATCTTCCCATCAATTTTAACCATCTTCCCTGTCCCAGCTGAAGAAAAGCAGGCCCAAACCATGATGCCGCCACCACCATGTTTGACAGTGGGGATGGTGTGTTCAGGGTGATGAGCTGTGATGCTTCTACGCCAAACATAACGTTTTGCATTGTTGCCAAAAAGTTCAATTTTGGTTTCATCTGACCAGAGCACCTTCTTTCACATGTTTGGTGTGTCTCCCAGGTGGCTTGTGGCAAACTTTAAACAACACTTTTTATGGATATCTTTAAGAAATGGCTTTCTTCTTGCCACTCTTCCATAAAGGCCAGATTTGTGCAATATACGACTGATTGTTGTCCTATGGACAGTCTCCCACCTCAGCTGTAGATCTCTGCAGTTCATCCAGAGTGATCATGGGCCTCTTGGCTGCATCTCTGATCAATCTTCTCCTTGTATGAGCTGAAAGTTTAGAGGGACGGCCAGGTCTTGGTAGATTTGCAGTGGTCTGATACTCCTTCCATTTCAATATTATCGCTTGCACAGTGCTCCTTGGGATGTTTAAAGCTTGGGAAATCTTTTTGTATCCAAATCCGGCTTTAAACTTCTTCACAACTGTATCTCGGACCTGCCTGGTGTGTTCCTTGTTCTTCATGATGCTCTCTGCGCTTTTAACGGACCTCTGAATACTATCACAGTGCAGGTGCATTTATACGGAGACTTGATTACACACAGGTGGATTGTATTTATCATCATTAGTCATTTAGGTCAACATTGGATCATTCAGAGATCCTCACTGAACTTCTGGAGAGAGTTTTCTGCACTGAAAGTAAAGGGGCTGAATAATTTCGCACGCCCAATTTTTCAATTTTTGATTTGTTAAAAAAGTTTGAAATATCCAATAAATGTCGTTCCTCTTCATGATTGTGTCCCACTTGTTGTTGATTCTTCACAAAAAAATAAAGTTTTATATCTTTATGTTTGAAGCCTGAAATGTGGCAAAAGGTCGCAAAGTTCAAGGGGGCCGAATACTTTCGCAAGGCACTGTATATATACAGTTGAAGTCTGAAGATTACATACACTTATTTTTCAACCACTCCACAAATTTCTTGTTAACAAACTATAGTTTATTTAGAGACAGATAATTTCACTTATAATTCACTGTATTACAATTCCAGTGGGGTCAAAAGTTTACATACATTAGGTTGACTGTGCCTTTAAACAGTTTGGAAAAATACAGAAAATTATGTCATGGCTTTAGAAGCTTCTGATAGGCTAATTGACATAATTTGAGTCAATTGGAGGTGTACCTGTGGATGTATTTCAAGGCCTACCTTCAAACAGTGCTTGACATCACGGGAAAATCAGAAGAAATCAGCCAAGACCTCAGAGAAAAATGGTAGACCTCCACAGGTCTGGTTCATCCTTGGAAGCAATTTCCAAATGCCTGAAGGCACCATGTTCATCTGTACAAACAATAGTATGGAACACCATGGGACCACGAAGCCTTCATATCGCTCAGGGGAGAAAATCCCAGAACAACAGCAAATGACCTTGTGAAGATTCTGGAGGAAACAGGTACAAATGTATCTATATACACAATAAAACGAGTCCTATATCGACATAACCTGAAAGGTCGCTCAGCAAGGAAGAAGCCACTGCTCCAAAACCACCATAAAAAAGCTAGACTATGGTTTGCAACTGTACATGGAGACAAAGATCGTACTTTTTGGAAAAATGTCCTCTGCTGAAACAAAAATGGAACTGTTTGGCCATAATGACCATCGTTATGTATGGAGGAAAAAGGGGGAGGCTTGCAAGCCGAAGAACACCATCCCAACCGTGAAGCACGGGGGGTGGCAGCATCATGTTGTGGGGGTGCTTTGCTGCAGGAGGGACTGGTGTACTTCACAAAATAGATGGCATCATGAGGCATGAAAATTATGTGGATATATTGAAGCAACATCTCAAGACATCTGTCAGGAAGTTAAAGCTTGGTCGCAAATGGGTCTTCCAAATGGACAATGACCCCAAGCATACTTCCAAAGTTGTGGCAAAACGGCTTAAGGATAACAAAGTCAAGGTATTGGAGTGGTCATCACAAAGCCCTGACCTCAATCCTATAGAACATTTGTGGGCAGAACTGAAAAGGTGTGTGTGAGCAAGGAGGCCTACAAACCTGACTCAGTTACACCAGCTCTGTCAGGAGGAATGGGCCAAAATACTAATTGAGTGTATGTAAACGTTTGACCCACTGGGAATGTGATTAAATAAATAAAAGCTGAAATAAATAATTCTCTCTACGATTATTCTGACATTTCACATTCTTAAAATAAGTGGTGATCCTAACTGACCTAAGACAGGGAATTGTTACTAGGATTAAATGTCAGGAATTGACAAAAACTGAGTTAAAATGTATTTGGCTAAGGTGTATTTAAACTTCCGACTTCAACTGTGTGTGTATATATATATTTAATGTGAGGCTAAAGCAGGATCAGTCAACTGGACAAACTGCTTATGAATTAACCAACACACAAGGAAATCATACAAGATTAATCGAAAGCAGATCTCTAGGAGATGGGATGAGAGAGAGAGAGAGAGAGAGAGAGAGAGAGAGAGAGAGAGAGAGACAGAGAGACAGAGAGACAGAGAGACAGAGAGACAGAGAGACAGAGAGACAGAGAGACAGAGAGACAGAGAGACAGAGACAGAGAGACAGAGAGACAGAGAGAGAGAGAGAGAGAGAGAGAGAGAGAGAGAGAGAGAGAGAGAGAGAGAGAGAGAGAGAGAGAGAGAGAGAGAGAGAGAGAGAGAGAGAGAGAGAGAGAGAGAGAGAGAGAGAGAGAGAGAGAGAGAGAGAGAGAGAGATGATGAGGGAGGGAGGGAGAGAGAGAGAGGATGAGGGGGGGTGAAGGTCATATGAGTTTGGAATGACGCTTAAGGGAATGAGGATGTTTATGAACTTTGTTTTCTTTTCAACTTCCCCTCTTTCCCTCCCTCTTTCCCTCCCCCTCCCTCCCTTCCTCCTTCCCTCCCTCCCTCCATCCCTCCCTCCCTCTCTCCGCAATCACGATTCTAATCATAGACAAAGACAGTCATGCAGGACAAAATGATTGACATGAATATGCAATAAAGAACCTCTTATTAAGCTGATGAAAATAACAAAGTGTTTGTCTGTGTCTGTGTGTGTGTGGTGTGTGGTGTGTGGTGTGTATGTCTGTGTGGTGTGTGTATGTGTGGTATGTGGTGTGTGTGTGTATGTGTGGTATGTGGTGTGTGTGTGTATGTGTGGTATGTGGTGTGTGTGTGTGTCTGTGTGGTGTGTGTATGTGTGGTATGTGGTGTGTGTGTGTATCTCTGTGGTGTGTGTATGTGTGGTATGTGGTGTGTGTGTGTGTGGTGTGTGGATGTGTGCCATGTGGTGTGTCTGTGTCTGTGTGTGTGTTTGTGTGTTATGTGGTATGTGTGTGTCTGTATGTGTGGTATGTGGTGTGTGTGTGTCTGTGTGCTGTGTGTATGTGTGTGTGTGTGCCCGTGTGGTGTGTATGTGTGGTGTGTGTGTGTGTGTGTGTGTGTGTGTGTGTGTGTGTGTGTGTGTGTGTGTGTGTGTGTGTGTGTGTGTGTGTGTGTGTGTGTGTGTGTGTGTGTGTGTGTGTGTGTGTGTGTGTGTGTGTGTGTGTGTGTGTGGTGTATATATGTGTGTGTGTTTGGGGGGTGTCACTAGAGCAGACACAGGAGATGGTCTGTGCCCACTGAGATCTGACAGCAGTCTGTTTAACTGGTGATTTGACACCTGCTCCTCTTCTATCACCTCTCTCTGTCTCCCCACACACACACACACACACACACACACACACACACACACACACACACACACACACACACACACACGTGTGTTCAGAGGAGGAGAACATACCTTGTTGATGGGTTCCAACTGTCATTTTTCCCAGTGAGGAGGAACAGTGGATTGTGGGCCGTTGGAGGACCAGGGAGGAGACAGGAAACAGGACTTTAGAAACAACGTTTGGTGTTTCAGGTCATTATGATTCATATTAGCATTTACCAACAACAGCTACTCTTCCCATAACCTCCTGAGGTTCAAAACCCAACACAATACAAAACAATGGACTGCGTTCATTAGTCCACACCGCAGCAAAACACTTTTGCAACTGTTTCTTATTATACAAATTCAGGGGTTTATTCACTAGGAATCAAATGGAACGAAGCCACCCTGAAAGCTTTAGTCCACACCGCAGCAAAACACTTTTGCAACTGTTTCTTATTATACAAATTC
Source organism: Oncorhynchus gorbuscha (assembly GCF_021184085.1). NCBI lineage: Eukaryota > Metazoa > Chordata > Actinopteri > Salmoniformes > Salmonidae > Oncorhynchus > Oncorhynchus gorbuscha. The sequence goes on along the minus strand of NW_025745989.1, from coordinate 62,579 downwards.
AGGGGTTTATTCACTAGGAATCAAATGGAACGAAGCCACCCTGAAAGCTCTCGTTTTCGTGGCAAAAAACGTTGTCCTTAGCGAAACGTTTTTATTAGGGTTTGCTACGGTGTGCACTAATGAATACACCCCAGGTTAGTCCCTCCTCTTTTCTTTACATTTTGTTCCCGTGAATTTTAATTTATTTAAGTAGGTAAGTCAGTTAAGAACAAATTCTTATTTACAATGACGGCCTACCTCCGGCCAAACCCGGGCGACGCCGGGCTAAATGTGCGCCGCCTTATGGAACTCCCAATCACGGCCGGTTGTGATACAGCCTGGAATCGAACCAGGCTCTCTGTAGTGACGCCTCTTCGAACACGTTCATTGGATCAGTCTAAAACGTTGTTTATACACTGCTGCCATCTAGTGGCCAAAATCTAAATTGCACCTGGGCTGGAATGATACATGATGGCCTTTCTCTTGCATTTCAAAGATGATGGTACGAAAAAAATACAACGGAATGGTTTTATTCTTTGTATGATCTTTTCCCAGATCTATTGTGTTACATTCTCCTACATTCCTTTAACATTTTCACAAACTTCAACGTGTTTCCTTTCAAACGGTACCAACAATATGCATATCCTTGCTTCAGGTCCTGAGCTACAGGCAGTTAGATTGGGGTATGTCATTTTAGGCAACAAAAAAAATGGAAAGAAATGGCGGATCCTTAGGTTTCCACTGGGCAAGTCAGTTAAGAACAAATTCTTATTTACAATGACGGCCTACACCAGCCAATCCCAGACGACGCTGGGCCAATTGTACACCGCCCTACGGGACTCCCAATCACAGTCGGTTGTGATACAGCCTGGAATCGAACCAGGGTGTCTGTAGTGACACCTCAAGCACTGAGACACAGTGCTTAAATGTAGTTATTTAATGTTGGGTAGCCTACCTGTTATATGTAGTTAAGTAATGTTAGGTAGCCTACCTGTTAAATGTAGTTAAGTAATGTTAGGTAGCCTACCTGTTAAATGTAGTTAAGTAATGTTGGTAGCCTACCTGTTAAATGTAGTTAAGTAATGTTGGTAGCCTACCTGTTAAATGTAGTTAAGTAATGTTGGGTAGCCTACCTGTTAAATGTAGTTAAGTAATGTTGGGTAGCCTACCTGTTAAATGTAGTTATTTAATGTTAGGTAGCCTACCTGTTAAATGTAGTTATTTAATGTTAGGTAGCCTACCTGTTAAATGTAGTTAAGTAATGTTAGGTAGCCTACCTGTTAAATATAGTTATGTAATGTTGGTAGCCTACCTGTTAAATGTAGTTAAGTAATGTTGGTAGCCTACCTGTTAAATGTAGTTAAGTAATGTTGGTAGCCTACCTGTTAAATGTAGTTAAGTAATGTTGGTAGCCTACCTGTTAAATGTAGTTAAGTAATGTTAGGTAGCCTACCTGTTAAATGTAGTTAAGTAATGTTGGTAGCCTACCTGTTAAATGTAGTTAAGTAATGTTGGTAGCCTACCTGTTAAATGTAGTTAAGTAATGTTGGTAGCCTACCTGTTAAATGTAGTTAAGTAATGTTAGGTAGCCTACCTGTTAAATGTAGTTAAGTAATGTTGGTAGCCTACCTGTTAATTAAATGTAGTTAAGTAATGTTAGGTAGCCTACCTGTTAAATATAGTTATGTAATGTTAGGTAGCCTACCTGTTATTTAATGTTAGGTAGCCTACCTGTTATTTAATGTTGGGTAGCCTACCTGTTAAATGTAGTTATTTAATGTTAGGTAGCCTACCTGTTATTTAATGTTAGGTAGCCTACCTGTTATTTAATGTTGGGTAGCCTACCTGTTAAATGTAGTTATTTAATGTTAGGTAGCCTACCTGTTATTTAATGTTAGGTAGCCTACCTGTTATTTAATGTTAGGTAGCCTACCTGTTAAATATAGTTATGTAATGTTAGGTAGCCTACCTGTTAAATATAGTTATGTAATGTTAGGTAGCCTACCTGTTATGTAATGTTAGGTAGCCTACCTGTTAAATGTAGTTATTTAATGTTGGGTAGCCTCTGAGTGGGCGTCGGCTCGTGCCAGTAGAACTCCCAATGTGTAGGCGTGGCCTTATCGCCAAGACGCCAGTGAATGAGTCCAATGTGAAATAATTAAATGAAGTTCTTTTGGGAACCGATTCTTATGTTTGTGATTATGTCTGTAAGTCTAGTATTATACGTTGTGATGAAGGATGTGTAAGTCTATTATTATACGTTGTGATGAAGGATGTGTAAGTCTATTATTATACGTTGTGATGAAGGATGTGTAAGTCTAGTATTATACGTTGTGATGAAGGATGTGTAAGTCTATTATTATACGTTGTGATGAAGGATGTGTAAGTCTATTATTATACGTTGTGATGAAGGATGTGTAAGTCTATTATTATACGTTGTGATGAAGGATGTGTAAGTCTATTATTATACGTTGTGATGAAGGATGTGTAAGTCTATTATTATACGTTGTGATGAAGGATGTGTAAGTCTAATATTATACGTTGTGATGAAGGATGTGTAAGTCTAATATTATACGTTGTGATGAAGGATGTGTAAGTCTAGTATTATACGTTGTGATGAAGGATGTGTAAGTCTATTATTATACGTTGTGATGAAGGATGTGTAAGTCTATTATTATACGTTGTGATGAAGGATGTGTAAGTCTATTATTATACGTTGTGATGAAGGATGTGTAAGTCTAATATTATACGTTGTGATGAAGGATGTGTAAGTCTAATATTATACGTTGTGATGAAGGATGTGTAAGTCTAGTATTATACGTTGTGATGAAGGATGTGTAAGTCTAATATTATACGTTGTGATGAAGGATGTGTAAGTCTAATATTATACGTTGTGATGAAGGATGTGTAAGTCTAGTATTATACGTTGTGATGAAGGATGTGTAAGTCTAGTATTATACGTTGTGATGAAGGATGTGTAAGTCTAGTATTATACGTTGTGATGAAGGATGTGTAAGTCTAGTATTATACGTTGTGATGAAGGATGTGTAAGTCTAGTATTATACGTTGTGATGAAGGATGTGTGATGAAGGATGTGTAAGTCTAGTATTATACGTTGTGATGAAGGATGTGTAAGTCTAGTATTATACGTTGTGATGAAGGATGTGTGATGAAGGATGTGTAAGTCTAGTATTATACGTTGTGATGAAGGATGTGTAAGTCTAGTATTATATGTTGTGATGAAGGATGTGTAAGTCTAGTATTATATGTTGTGATGAAGGATGTGTGATGAAGGATGTGTAAGTCTATTATTATACGTTGTGATGAAGGATGTGTAAGTCTAGTATTATACGTTGTGATGAAGGATGTGTGATGAAGGATGTGTAAGTCTATTATTATACGTTGTGATGAAGGATGTGTAAGTCTAGTATTATATGTTGTGATGAAGGATGTGTGATGAAGGATGTGTAAGTCTATTATTATACGTTGTGATGAAGGATGTGTAAGTCTAGTATTATACGTTGTGATGAAGGATGTGTGATGAAGGATGTGTAAGTCTATTATTATACGTTGTGATGAAGGATGTGTAAGTCTAGTATTATATGTTGTGATGAAGGATGTGTGATGAAGGATGTGTAAGTCTATTATTATACGTTGTGATGAAGGATGTGTAAGTCTAGTATTATACGTTGTGATGGAGGATGTGTGATGAAGGATGTGTAAGTCTATTATTATACGTTGTGATGAAGGATGTGTAAGTCTAGTATTATACGTTGTGATGAAGGATGTGTGATGAAGGATGTGTAAGTCTATTATTATACGTTGTGATGAAGGATGTGTAAGTCTAGTATTATACGTTGTGATGAAGGATGTGTAAGTCTATTATTATACGTTGTGATGAAGGATGTGTAAGTCTATTATTATACGTTGTGATGAAGGATGTGTGATGAAGGATGTGTAAGTCTATTATTATACGTTGTGATGAAGGATGTGTAAGTCTATTATTATACGTTGTGATGAAGGATGTGTAAGTCTATTATTATACGTTGTGATGAAGGATGTGTAAGTCTATTATTATACGTTGTGATGAAGGATGTGTGATGAAGGATGTGTAAGTCTAATATTATACGTTGTGATGAAGGATGTGTAAGTCTATTATTATACGTTGTGATGAAGGATGTGTAAGTCTATTATTATACGTTGTGATGAAGGATGTGTAAGTCTAATATTATACGTTGTGATGAAGGATGTGTAAGTCTATTATTATACGTTGTGATGAAGGATGTGTGATGAAGGATGTGTAAGTCTAGTATTATACGTTGTGATGAAGGATGTGTAAGTCTATTATTATACGTTGTGATGAAGGATGTGTAAGTCTATTATTATACGTTGTGATGAAGGATGTGTAAGTCTATTATTATACGTTGTGATGAAGGATGTGTAAGTCTATTATTATACGTTGTGATGAAGGATGTGTAAGTCTATTATTATACGTTGTGATGAAGGATGTGTAAGTCTATTATTATACGTTGTGATGAAGGATGTGTAAGTCTATTATTATACGTTGTGATGAAGGATGTGTGATGAAGGATGTGTAAGTCTATTATTATACGTTGTGATGAAGGATGTGTGATGAAGGATGTGTAAGTCTATTATTATACGTTGTGATGAAGGATGTGTAAGTCTATTATTATACGTTGTGATGAAGGATGTGTAAGTCTATTATTATACGTTGTGATGAAGGATGTGTAAGTCTATTATTATACGTTGTGATGAAGGATGTGTAAGTCTATTATTATACGTTGTGATGAAGGATGTGTGATGAAGGATGTGTAAGTCTATTATTATACGTTGTGATGAAGGATGTGTAAGTCTATTATTATACGTTGTGATGAAGGATGTGTAAGTCTATTATTATACGTTGTGATGAAGGAAGTGTAAGTCTATTATTATACGTTGTGATGAAGGATGTGTGAGTCTATTATTATACGTTGTGATGAAGGATGTGTAAGTCTATTATTATATGTTGTGATGAAGGATGTGTAAGTCTAATATTATACGTTGTGATGAAGGATGTGTGATGAAGGATGTGTAAGTCTA
>NW_025745989.1:40000-55000 GCF_021184085.1 Oncorhynchus gorbuscha | reverse complement strand
TAGGGTAGTACACTACTATAGACCAGGGGCCATAGGGTAGTACACTACTATAGACCAGGGGCCATAGGGTAGTACACTACTATAGACCAGGGGCCATAGGGTAGTACACTACTATAGACCAGGGGTCATAGGGTAGTACACTACTATAGACCAGGGGCCATAGGGTAGTACACTACTTTAGACCAGGGGCCATAGGGTAGTACACTACTATAGACCAGGGGCCATAGGGTAGTACACTACTATAGACCAGGGGCCATAGTGTCATGCAGGTAAAAGAGGACCCAAAAGCGACTTAACAGAAACAGAGTTTATTAAAGTCCAAAACGGAATAACAGAATTCCTCTAGACTTGTAGAGGGGAAACAACTGGAGAAGCGGACACAGACTGCAGGTCGCTTCGGGTAGGCGCAGGCCGTAGTCGACTGAGACACCTGCTCACACGCAGCATCTGATGAAGGCACAAAACACGACAGGACAGGGTGATACACAATCACGGCAAAAACACGACAGGACAGGGCGAAACGCAATCACGGCATGGTGAATACAATACAAGGAACCGACGGAACAGGAACGGATCACAAAGGAATAAATAGGGACTCTAATCAGGGGAAAGGATCGGGAACAGGTGTGGGAAAACTAAATGATGATTAGGGGAATAGGAACAGCTGGGAGCAGGAACGGAACGACAGAGAGAAGAGAGAGCGAGAGAGTGAGAGAGGGAGGGGGAGAGAGAGGGATAGAACCAAACAAGACCAGCAGAGGGAAACGAATAGCATGGGGAGCACAGGGACAAGACATGACAATAAATGACAAACATGACAGTACCCCCCACTCACCGAGCGCCTCCTGGCGCACTCGAGGAGGAATCCTGGCGGCAACGGAGGAAATCATCGATGAGCGAACGGTCCAGCACGTCCCGAGACGGAACCCAACTCCTCTCCTCAGGACCGTAACCCTCCCAATCCACTAGGTATTGGTGACCCCGTCCCCGAGAACGCATGTCCATAATCTTATGTACCTTGTAAATAGGTGCGCTCTCGACAAGGACGGGAGGGGGAGGGAAGACGAACGGGGGTGCGAAGAAAGGGCTTAACACAGGAGACATGGAAGACAGGATGGACGCGACGAAGATGTCGCGGAAGAAGCAGTCGCACAGCGACAGGATTGACGACCTGGGAGACACGGAACGGACCAATGAACCGCGGAGTCAACTTACGAGAAGCTGTCGTAAGAGGAAGGTTGCGAGTGGAAAGCCACACTCTCTGGCCGCAACAATACCTTGGACTCTTAATCCTGCGTTTATTGGCGGCTCTCACCGTCTGTGCCCTGTAACGGCAAAGTGCAGACCTCACCCTCCTCCAGGTGCGCTCACAACGTTGGACAAACGCTTGAGCGGAGGGAACGCTGGACTCGGCAAGCTGGGATGAGAACAGAGGAGGCTGGTAACCCAGACTACTCTGAAACGGAGATAACCCGGTAGCAGACGAAGGAAGCGAATTGTGAGCGTATTCTGCCCAGGGGAGCTGTTCTGCCCAAGACGCAGGGTTTCTGAAAGAAAGGCTGCGTAGTATGCGACCAATCGTCTGATTGGCCCTCTCTGCTTGACCGTTAGACTGGGGATGAAACCCGGAAGAGAGACTGACGGACGCACCAATCAAACGACAGAACTCCCTCCAAAACTGTGACGTGAATTGCGGGCCTCTGTCTGAAACGGCGTCTAACGGGAGGCCATGAATTCTGAATACATTCTCAATAATGATTTGTGCCGTCTCCTTAGCGGAAGGAAGTTTAGCGAGGGGAATGAAATGTGCCGCCTTAGAGAACCTATCGACAACCGTCAGAATCACAGTCTTCCCCGCAGACAAAGGCAGACCGGTAATGAAGTCTAAGGCAATGTGAGACCATGGTCGAGAAGGAATGGGGAGCGGTCTGAGACGACCGGCAGGAGGAGAGTTACCCGACTTAGTCTGCGCGCAGTCCGAACAAGCAGCCACGAAACGGCGCGTGTCACGCTCCTGAGTCGGCCACCAAAAGCGCTGGCGAATAGACGCAAGAGTGCCTCGAACACCGGGATGACCAGCTAACTTGGCAGAGTGAGCCCACTGAAGAACAGCCAGACGAGTGGAAACAGGAACGAAAAGGAGGTTACTAGGACAAGCGCGCGGCGACGCAGTGTGCGTGAGTGCTTGCTTAACCTGTCTTTCAATTCCCCAGACTGTTAACCCGACAACACGCCCATAAGGAAGAATCCCCTCGGGATCAGTAGAAGCCACAGAAGAACTAAACAGACGGGATAAGGCATCAGGCTTGGTGTTCTTGCTACCCGGACGGTAAGAAATCACAAACTCGAAACGAGCGAAAAACAACGCCCAACGAGCTTGACGGGCATTAAGTCGTTTGGCAGAACGGATGTACTCAAGGTTCTTATGGTCTGTCCAAACGACAAAAGGAACGGTCGCCCCTCCAACCACTGTCGCCATTCGCCTAGGGCTAAGCGGATGGCGAGCAGTTCACGGTTACCCACATCATAGTTGCGCTCAGATGGCGACAGGCGATGAGAAAAATAAGCGCAAGGATGAACCTTATCGTCAGACTGGAAGCGCTGGGATAGGATGGCTCCCACGCCTACCTCTGAAGCGTCAACCTCGACAATGAATTGTCTAGTGACGTCAGGAGTAACGAGGATAGGAGCGGACGTAAAACGTTCTTTTAGAAGATCAAAAGCTCCTGGGCGGAACCGGACCACTTAAAACACGTCTTAACAGAAGTAAGAGCTGTGAGAGGGGCAGCAACTTGACCGAAATTACGAATGAAACGCCGATAGAAATTAGCGAAACCTAAAAACGCTGCAACTCGACACGTGACCTTGGAACGGGCCAATCACTGACAGCTTGGACCTTAGCGGAATCCATCTGAATGCCTTCAGCGGAAATAACGGAACCGAGAAAAGTAACGGAGGAGACATGAAAAGAGCACTTCTCAGCCTTTACGTAGAGACAATTCTCTAAAAGGCGCTGTAGAACACGTCGAACGTGCTGAACATGAATCTCGAGTGACGGAGAAAAAATCAGGATATCGTCAAGATAGACAAAAACAAAAATGTTCAGCATGTCTCTCAGAACATCATTAACTAATGCCTGAAAAACAGCTGGCGCATTGGCGAGACCGAACGGCAGAACCCGGTACTCAAAATGCCCTAACGGAGTGTTAAACGCCGTTTTCCACTCGTCCCCCTCTCTGATGCGCACGAGATGGTAAGCGTTACGAAGGTCCAACTTAGTAAAGCACCTGGCTCCCTGCAGAATCTCGAAGGCTGATGACATAAGGGGAAGCGGATAACGATTCTTAACCGTTATGTCATTCAGCCCTCGATAATCCACGCAGGGGCGCAGAGTACCGTCCTTCTTTTTAACAAAAGAACCCCGCCCCGGCCGGAGAAGAAGAAGGCACTATGGTACCGGCGTCAAGAGACACAGACAAATAATCCTCGAGAGCCTTACGTTCGGGAGCCGACAGAGAGTATAGTCTACCTCGAGGAGGAGTGGTCCCCGGAAGGAGATCAATACTACAATCATACGACCGGTGAGGAGGAAGGGAGTTGGCTCGGGACCGACTGAAGACCGTGCGCAGATCATGATATTCCTCCGGCACTCCTGTCAAATCGCCAGGTTCCTCCTGAGAAGTAGGAACAGAAGAAACGGGAGGGATGGCAGACATTAAACACTTCACATGACAAGAAACGTTCCAGGATAGGATAGAATTACTAGACCAATTAATAGAAGGATTATGACATACTAGCCAGGGATGACCCAAAACAACAGGTGTAAACGGTGAACGGAAAATCAAAAAAGAAATAGTCTCACTGTGGTTACCAGATACTGTGAGAGTTAAAGGTAGTGTCTCAAATTTGATACTGGGAAGATGACTACCATCTAAGGCAAACATGGGCGTAGGCCTGTCTAACGGTCTGAAAGGAATGTTATGTTTCCGAACCCATGCTTCGTCCATGAAACAACCCTCAGCCCCAGAGTCAATCAAAGCACTGCATGTAGCACCCGAACCGGTCCAGCGTAGATGGACCGACATAGTAGTACAAGATCTAGATGAAGGGACCTGAGTAGTAGCGCTCACCAGTAGCCCTCCGCTTACTGATGGACTCTGGCCTCTTACTGGACATGAATTAACAAAATGTCCAGCAACTCCGCAATAGAGGCACAGGCGGTTGGTGATCCTCCGTTCCCTCTCCTTATTCGAAATGCGAATCCCTCCCAGCTGCATGGGCTCAGTCTCAAAGCCAGAGGAGGGAGATGGTTGCGATGCGGAGCAGGGAAACACCGTTGATGCGAGCTCTCTTCCACGAGCCCGGTGACGAAGATCTACCCGTCGTTCTATGCGGATGGCGAGAGCAATCAAAGAATCCACATCTGATGGAACCTCCCGGGAGAGAATCTCATCCTTAACCACTGCGTGGAGTCCCTCCAGAAAACGAGCGAGCAGCGCCGGCTCGTTCCACTCACTAGAGGCAGCAAGAGTGCGAAACTCAATGGAATAATCCGTTATGGACCGTTCACCTTGGCATAAGGAAGCCAGGGCCCTAGAAGCCTCCCCACCAAAAACTGAACGGTCAAAAACCCGAATCATCTCCTCTTTAAAGTTCTGGAATCTGTTAGAGCAATCAGCCCTTGCCTCCCAGATAGCTGTGCCCCATTCTCGAGCCCGGCCAGTAAGGAGTGAAATGACGTAAGCAACCCGAGCTCTCTCTCTAGAGTATGTGTGGGGTTGGAGAGAGAACACAATCTCACACTGCGTGAGAAAGGAGCGGCACTCAGTGGGCTGCCCGGAGTAGCAAGGTGGGTTATTAACCCTGGGTTCTGGAGGCTCGGCAGGCCAGGGAGTAACAGGTGGCACGAGACGTAGACTCTGGAACTGTCCAGAGAGGTCGGAAACCTGAGCGGCCAGGTTCTCCACGGCATGGCGAGCAGCAGACAATTCCTGCTCGTGTCTGCCGAGCATGGCTCCTTGGATCTCGACGGCAGTGTAACGAGCGTCTGAAGTCGCTGGGTCCATTCCTTGGTCGGTTCCTTCTGTCATGCAGGTAAAAGAGGACCCAAAAGCGACTTAACAGAAACAGAGTTTATTAAAGTCCAAAACGGAATAACAGAATTCCTCTAGACTTGTAGAGGGGAAACAACTGGAGAAGCGGACACAGACTGCAGGTCGCTTCGGGTAGGCGCAGGCCGTAGTCGACTGAGACACCTGCTCACACGCAGCATCTGATGAAGGCACAAAACACGACAGGACAGGGTGATACACAATCACGGCAAAAACACGACAGGACAGGGCGAAACGCAATCACGGCATGGTGAATACAATACAAGGAACCGACGGAACAGGAACGGATCACAAAGGAATAAATAGGGACTCTAATCAGGGGAAAGGATCGGGAACAGGTGTGGGAAAACTAAATGATGATTAGGGGAATAGGAACAGCTGGGAGCAGGAACGGAACGACAGAGAGAAGAGAGAGCGAGAGAGTGAGAGAGGGAGGGGGAGAGAGAGGGATAGAACCAAACTGTCATGCAGGTGAAAGAGGACCCAAACGCGACTTAACAGAAACAGAGTTTATTAAAGTCCAAAACGGAATAACAGAAATCCTCTAGATTTGTAGAGGGGAAAACAACTGGAGAAGTGGCCACAGACTGCAGGTCGCTCCGGGTAGGCGCAGGCCGTAGTCGACTGAGACACCTGCTCACACGCAGCGTCTGATGAAGGCACAAAACACGACAGGACAGGGTGATACACAATCACGGCAAAAACACGACAGGACAGGGCGAAACGCAATCACAGCATGGTGAATACAATACAAGGAACCGACGGAACAGGAACGGATCACAAAGGAATAAATAGGGACTCTAATCAGGGAAAGGATCGGAAACAGGTGTGGGAAGACTAAATGATGATTAGGGGAATAGGAACAGCTGGGAGCAGGAACGGAACGACAGAGAGAAGAGAGAGCGAGAGAGTGAGAGAGGGAGGGGAGAGAGAGAGATAGAACCAAACAAGACCAGCAGAGGGAAACGAATAGCATGGGGAGCACAGGGACAAGACATGACAATAAATGACAAACATGACAGTACCCCCCACTCACCGAGCGCCTCCTGGCGCACTCGAGGAGGAATCCTGGCGGCAACGGAGGAAATCATCGATGAGCGAACGGTCCAGCACGTCCCGAGACGGAACCCAACTCCTCTCCTCAGGACCGTAACCCTCCCAATCCACTAGGTATTGGTGACCCCGTCCCCGAGAACGCATGTCCATAATTTTATGTACCTTGTAAATAGGTGCGCTCTCGACAAGGACGGGAGGGGGAGGGAAGACGAACGGGGTGCGAAGAAAGGGCTTAACACAGGAGACATGGAAGACAGGATGGACGCGACGAAGATGTCGCGGAAGAAGCAGTCGCACAGCGACAGGATTGACGACCTGGGAGACACGGAACGGACCAATGAACCGCGGAGTCAACTTACGAGAAGCTGTCGTAAGAGGAAGGTTGCGAGTGGAAAGCCACACTCTCTGGCCGCAACAATACCTTGGACTCTTAATCCTGCGTTTATTGGCGGCTCTCACCGTCTGTGCCCTGTAACGGCAAAGTGCAGACCTCACCCTCCTCCAGGTGCGCTCACAACGTTGGACAAACGCTTGAGCGGAGGGAACGCTGGACTCGGCAAGCTGGGATGAGAACAGAGGAGGCTGGTAACCCAGACTACTCTGAAACGGAGATAACCCGGTAGCAGACGAAGGAAGCGGGTGTGAGCGTATTCTGCCCAGGGGAGCTGTTCTGCCCAAGACGCAGGGTTTCTGAAAGAAAGGCTGCGTAGTATGCGACCAATCGTCTGATTGGCCCTCTCTGCTTGACCGTTAGACTGGGGATGAAACCCGGAAGAGAGACTGACGGACGCACCAATCAAACGACAGAACTCCCTCCAAAACTGTGACGTGAATTGCGGACCTCTGTCTGAAACGGCGTCTAACGGGAGGCCATGAATTCTGAATACATTCTCAATAATGATTTGTGCCGTCTCCTTAGCGGAAGGAAGTTTAGCGAGGGGAATGAAATGTGCCGCCTTAGAGAACCTATCGACAACCGTCAGAATCACAGTCTTCCCCGCAGACAAAGGCAGACCGGTAATGAAGTCTAAGGCAATGTGAGACCATGGTCGAGAAGGAATGGGGAGCGGTCTGAGACGACCGGCAGGAGGAGAGTTACCCGACTTAGTCTGCGCGCAGTCCGAACAAGCAGCCACGAAACGGCGCGTGTCACGCTCCTGAGTCGGCCACCAAAAGCGCTGGCGAATAGACGCAAGAGTGCCTCGAACACCGGGATGACCCGCTAACTTGGCAGAGTGAGCCCACTGAAGAACAGCCAGACGAGTGGAAACAGGAACGAAAAGGAGGTTACTAGGACAAGCGCGCGGCGACGCAGTGTGCGTGAGTGCTTGCTTAACCTGTCTTTCAATTCCCCAGACTGTTAACCCGACAACACGCCCATAAGGAAGAATCCCCTCGGGATCAGTAGAAGCCACAGAAGAACTAAACAGACGGGATAAGGCATCAGGCTTGGTGTTCTTGCTACCCGGACGGTAAGAAATCACAAACTCGAAACGAGCGAAAAACAACGCCCAACGAGCTTGACGGGCATTAAGTCGTTTGGCAGAACGGATGTACTCAAGGTTCTTATGGTCTGTCCAAACGACAAAAGGAACGGTCGCCCTCCAACCACTGTCGCCATTCGCCTAGGGCTAAGCGGATGGCGAGCAGTTCACGGTTACCCACATCATAGTTGCGCTCAGATGGCGACAGGCGATGAGAAAAATAAGCGCAAGGATGAACCTTATCGTCAGACTGGAAGCGCTGGGATAGAATGGCTCCCACGCCTACCTCTGAAGCGTCAACCTCGACAATGAATTGTCTAGTGACGTCAGGAGTAACGAGGATAGGAGCGGACGTAAAACGTTCTTTTAGAAGATCAAAAGCTCCCTGGGCGGAACCGGACCACTTAAAACACGTCTTGACAGAAGTAAGAGCTGTGAGAGGGGCAGCAACTTGACCGAAATTACGAATGAAACGCCGATAGAAATTAGCGAAACCTAAAAAGCGCTGCAACTCGACACGTGACCTTGGAACGGGCCAATCACTGACAGCTTGGACCTTAGCGGAATCCATCTGAATGCCTTCAGCGGAAATAACGGAACCGAGAAAAGTAACGGAGGAGACATGAAAAGAGCACTTCTCAGCCTTTACGTAGAGACAATTCTCTAAAAGGCGCTGTAGAACACGTCGAACGTGCTGAACATGAATCTCGAGTGACGGAGAAAAAATCAGGATATCGTCAAGATAGACAAAAACAAAAATGTTCAGCATGTCTCTCAGAACATCATTAACTAATGCCTGAAAAACAGCTGGCGCATTGGCGAGACCGAACGGCAGAACCCGGTACTCAAAATGCCCTAACGGAGTATTAAACGCCGTTTTCCACTCGTCCCCCTCTCTGATGCGCACGAGATGGTAAGCGTTACGAAGGTCCAACTTAGTAAAGCACCTGGCTCCCTGCAGAATCTCGAAGGCTGATGACATAAGGGGAAGCGGATAACGATTCTTAACCGTTATGTCATTCAGCCCTCGATAATCCACGCAGGGGCGCAGAGTACCGTCCTTCTTCTTAACAAAAAGAACCCCGCCCCGGCCGGAGAGGAAGAAGGCACTATGGTACCGGCGTCAAGAGACACAGACAAATAATCCTCGAGAGCCTTACGTTCGGGAGCCGACAGAGAGTATAGTCTACCTCGAGGAGGAGTGGTCCCCGGAAGGAGATCAATACTACAATCATACGACCGGTGAGGAGGAAGGGAGTTGGCTCGGGACCGACTGAAGACCGTGCGCAGATCATGATATTCCTCCGGCACTCCTGTCAAATCGCCAGGTTCCTCCTGAGAAGTAGGGACAGAAGAAACGGGAGGGATGGCAGACATTAAACACTTCACATGACAAGAAACGTTCCAGGATAGGATAGAATTACTAGACCAATTAATAGAAGGATTATGACATACTAGCCAGGGATGACCCAAAACAACAGGTGTAAACGGTGAACGGAAAATCAAAAAAGAAATAGTCTCACTGTGGTTACCAGATACTGTGAGGGTTAAAGGTAGTGTCTCAAATCTGATACTGGGAAGATGACTACCATCTAAGGCGAACATGGGCGTAGGCTTATCTAACTCTCTGAAAGGAATGTCATGTTTCCGAACCCATGCTTCGTCCATGAAACAACCCTCAGCCCCAGAGTCTATCAAGGCACTACATGTAGCACCCGAACCGGTCCAGCGTAGGTGGACCGACAAAGTAGTACAGGACTTTGATGGAGAGACTTGAGTAGTTGCGCTCACCTGTAGCCCTCCGCTTACAGATGAGCTCTGGCTTTACTGGACATGAATTAACAAAATGTCCAGCAACTCCACAATAGAGGCACAGGCGGTTGGTGATCCTCCGTTCCCTCTCCTTATTCGAGATGCGAATCCCTCCCAGCTGCATGGGCTCAGTCTCAAAGCCAGAGGGGGAGATGGTTGCGATGCGGAGCAGGGAAACACCGTTGATGCGAGCTCTCTTCCACGAGCCCGGTGACGAAGATCTACCCGTCGTTCTATGCGGATGGCGAGAGCAATCAAAGAGTCCACATCTGAAGGAACCTCCCGGGAGAGAATCTCATCCTTAACCACAGCGTGGAGTCCCTCCAGAAAACGAGCGAGCAGCGCCGGCTCGTTCCACTCACTAGAGGCAGCAAGAGTGCGAAACTCAATGGAATAATCCGTTATGGACCGTTCACCTTGGCATAAGGAAGCCAGGGCCCTAGAAGCCTCCCCACCAAAAACTGAACGGTCAAAAACCCGAATCATCTCCTCTTTAAAGTTCTGGAAATCGTTAGAGCAAACAGCCCTTGCCTCCCAGATAGCTGTGCCCCATTCTCGAGCCCGGCCAGTAAGGAGTGAAATGACGTAAGCAACCCGAGCTCTCTCTCTAGAGTATGTGTTGGGTTGGAGAGAGAACACAATCTCACACTGCGTGAGAAAGGAGCGGCACTCAGTGGGCTGCCCGGAGTAGCAAGGTGGGTTATTAACCCTAGGTTCTGGAGACTCGGCAGGCCAGGAAGTAACAGGTGGCACGAGACGTAGACTCTGGAACTGTCCAGAGAGGTCGGAAACCTGAGCAGCCAGGTTTTCCACGGCCTGGCGAGCAGCAGACAATTCCTGCTCGTGTCTGCCGAGCATGGCTCCTTGGATCTCGACGGCAGTGTAACGAGCGTCTGAAGTCGCTGGGTCCATTCCTTGGTCGGTTCCTTCTGTCATGCAGGTGAAAGAGGACCCAAACGCGACTTAACAGAAACAGAGTTTATTAAAGTCCAAAACGGAATAACAGAAATCCTCTAGATTTGTAGAGGGGAAAACAACTGGAGAAGCGGCCACAGACTGCAGGTCGCCGGGTAGGCGCAGGCCGTAGTCGACTGAGACACCTGCTCACACGCAGCGTCTGATGAAGGCACAAAACACGACAGGACAGGGTGATACACAATCACGGCAAAAACACGACAGGACAGGGCGAAACGCAATCACAGCATGGTGAATACAATACAAGGAACCGACGGAACAGGAACGGATCACAAAGGAATAAATAGGGACTCTAATCAGGGGAAAGGATCGGAAACAGGTGTGGGAAGACTAAATGATGATTAGGGGAATAGGAACAGCTGGGAGCAGGAACGGAACGACAGAGAGAAGAGAGAGCGAGAGAGTGAGAGAGGGAGGGGGAGAGAGAGAGATAGAACCAAACAAGACCAGCAGAGGGAAACGAATAGCATGGGGAGCACAGGGACAAGACATGACAATAAATGACAAACATGACACAAACAAGACCAGCAGAGGGAAACGAATAGCATGGGGAGCACAGGGACAAGACATGACAATAAATGACAAACATGACACATAGGGTAGTACACTACTATAGACCAGGGGCCATAGGGTAGTACACTACTATAGACCAGGGGCCATAGGGTAGTACACTACTATAGACCAGGGGCCATAGGGTAGTACACTACTATAGACCAGGGGCCATAGGGTAGTACACTACTATAGACCAGGGGCCATAGGGTAGTACACTACTATAGACCAGGGGCCATAGGGTAGTACACTACTATAGACCAGGGGCCATAGGGTAGTACACTACTTTAGACCAGGGGCCATAGGGTAGTACACTACTATAGACCAGGGCTCATAGGGTAGTACACTACTATAGACCAGGGGCCATAGGGTAGTGCACTACTATAGACCAGGGGCCATAGGGTAGTACACTACTATAGACCAGGGGCCATAGGGTAGTGCACTACTATAGACCAGGGGCCATAGGGTAGTACACTACTATAGACCAGGGCTCATAGGGTAGTACACTACTATAGACCAGGGGCCATAGGGTAGTACACTACTATAGACCAGGGCTCATAGGGTAGTACACTACTATAGACCAGGGGCCATAGGGTAGTACACTACTATAGACCAGGGGCCATAGGGTAGTACACTACTATAGACCAGGGGCCATAGGGTAGTGCACTACTATAGACCAGGGGCCATAGGGTAGTACACTACTTTAGACCAGGGGCCATAGGGTAGTACACTATTATAGACCAGGGACCATAGGGTAGTGCACTACTATAGACCAGGGGCCATAGGGTAGTGCACTACTATAGACCAGGGGCCATAGGGTAGTGCACTACTATAGACCAGGGGCCATAGGGTAGTACACTACTTTAGACCAGGGGCCATAGGGTAGTACACTATTATAGACCAGGGGTCATAGGGTAGTGGTCCTGTGTAGCTCAGTTGGTAGAGCATGGCGCTTGTAACGCCAGGGTAGTGGGTTCGATCCCCGGGACCACCCATATGTAGAATGTATGCACACATGACTGTAAGTCGCTTTGGATAAAAGCGTCTGCTAAATGGCATATATTATTATATTATATTACACTACTATAGACCAGGGGCCATAGGGTAGTACACTACTATAGACCAGGGGCCATAGGGTAGTACACTACTATAGACCAGGGGCCATAGGGTAGTACACTACTTTAGACCAGGGGCCTTAGGGTAGTACACTACTATAGACCAGGGGCCATAGGGTAGTACACTACTATAGACCAGGGCTCATAGGGTAGTGCACTACTATAGACCAGGGGCCATAGGGTAGTGCACTACTATAGACCAGGGGCCATAGGGTAGTGCACTACTATAGACCAGGGGCCATAGGGTAGTACACTACTTTAGACCAGGGGCCATAGGGTAGTACACTACTATAGACCAGGGGTCATAGGGTAGTACACTACTATAGACCAGGGGCCATAGGGTAGTACACTACTATAGACCAGGGGCCATAGGGTAGTACACTACTATAGACCAGGGGCCATAGGGTAGCACACTACTATAGACCAGGGGCCATAGGGTAGTACACTACTATAGACCAGGGGCCATAGGGTAGTACACTACTATAGACCAGGGCTCATAGGGTAGTACACTACTTTAGACCAGGGGCCATAGGGTAGTGCACTACTATAGACCAGGGGCCATAGGGTAGTACACTACTATAGACCAGGGGCCATAGGGTAGTACACTACTATAGACCAGGGGCCATAGGGTAGTGCACTACTATAGACCAGGGGCCATAGGGTAGTACACTACTATAGACCAGGGGCCAGAGGGTAGTACACTATTATAGACCAGGGGCCATAGGGTAGTGCACTACTATAGACCAGGGGCCATAGGGTAGTACACTACTTTAGACCAAGGGCCATAGGGTAGTACACTACTATAGACCAGGGGCCATAGGGTAGTACACTACTATAGACCAGGGGCCATAGGGTAGTACACTACTATAGACCAGGGGCCATAGGTTAGTACACTACTATAGACCAGGGGCCATAGGGTAGTACACTACTATAGACCAGGGGTCATAGGGTAGTACACTACTATAGACCAGGGGCCATAGGGTAGTACACTACTATAGACCAGGGGCCATAGGGTAGTACACTACTATAGACCAGGGGCCATAGGGTAGTACACTATTATAGACCAGGGGCCATAGGGTAGTACACTACTTTAGACCAGGGGCCATAGGGTAGTACACTACTATAGACCAGGGGTCATAGGGTAGTACACTACTATAGACCAGGGCCCATAGGGTAGTACACTACTATAG
This sequence comes from Oncorhynchus gorbuscha, assembly GCF_021184085.1. Lineage (NCBI taxonomy): Eukaryota > Metazoa > Chordata > Actinopteri > Salmoniformes > Salmonidae > Oncorhynchus > Oncorhynchus gorbuscha. Next base: position 41,708 of record NW_025745989.1, on the reverse strand, counting down.
ACCAGGGGCCATAGGGTAGTACACTACTTTAGTAGTGGAGGGTAAACACACTGACTCTAACAGTACACACTGACTCTAACAGTACACACTGACTCTAACAGTACACACTGACTCTAACAGTACACACTGACTCTAACAGTACACACTGTAGTGGAGGGTAAACACACTGACTCTAACAGTACACACTGTAGTGGATGGTAAACACACTGACTCTAACAGTACACACTGACTCTAACAGTACACACTGACTCTAACAGTACACACTGTAGTGGATGGTAAACACACTGACTCTAACAGTACACACTGACTCTAACAGTACACACTGACTCTAACAGTACACACTGACTCTAACAGTACACACTGTAGTGGATGGTAAACACACTGACTCTAACAGTACACACTGACTCTAACAGTACACACTGACTCTAACAGTACACACTGTAGTGGATGGTAAACACACTGACTCTAACAGTACACACTGACTCTAACAGTACACACTGACTCTAACAGTACACACTGACTCTAACAGTACACACTGACTCTAACAGTACACACTGACTCTAACAGTACACACTGACTCTAACAGTACACACTGACTCTAACAGTACACACTGTAGTGGAGGGTAAACACACTGACTCTAACAGTACACACTGTAGTGGATGGTAAACACACTGACTCTAACAGTACACACTGACTCTAACAGTACACACTGACTCTAACAGTACACACTGACTCTAACAGTACACACTGACTCTAACAGTACACACTGACTCTAACAGTACACACTGACTCTAACAGTACACACTGACTCTAACAGTACACACTGACTCTAACAGTACACACTGACTCTAACAGTACACACTGACTCTAACAGTACACACTGTAGTGGAGGGTAAACACACTGACTCTAACAGTACACACTGTAGTGGATGGTAAACACACTGACTCTAACAGTACACACTGACTCTAACAGTACACACTGACTCTAACAGTACACACTGACTCTAACAGTACACACTGACTCTAACAGTACACACTGACTCTAACAGTACACACTGACTCTAACAGTACACACTGTAGTGGAGGGTAAACACACTGACTCTAACAGTACACACTGACTCTAACAGTACACACTGACTCTAACAGTACACACTGACTCTAACAGTACACACTGACTCTAACAGTACACACTGACTCTAACAGTACACACTGTAGTGGAGGGTAAACACACTGACTCTAACAGTACACACTGACTCTAACAGTACACACTGACTCTAACAGTACACACTGACTCTAACAGTACACACTGACTCTAACAGTACACACTGACTCTAACAGTACACACTGACTCTAACAGTACACACTGACTCTAACAGTACACACTGACTCTAACAGTACACACTGACTCTAACAGTACACACTGTAGTGGATGGTAAACACACTGACTCTAACAGTACACACTGACTCTAACAGTACACACTGACTCTAACAGTACACACTGTAGTGGATGGTAAACACACTGACTCTAACAGTACACACTGACTCTAACAGTACACACTGACTCTAACAGTACACACTGACTCTAACAGTACACACTGACTCTAACAGTACACACTGACTCTAACAGTACACACTGACTCTAACAGTACACACTGACTCTAACAGTACACACTGACTCTAACAGTACACACTGACTCTAACAGTACA